>NC_090295.1:22413629-22714758 GCF_037392515.1 Haliotis asinina
ATCAGGAACTGTGACACCACCCACCCACATACACACACATACATATATGTATTTAAGGAGAAAGCGCGAAATACTCGCATACCTTCATCTCAGACGCTAGTATTATTCAAGCAATATCATGGCAGGGGACACCAGAGCTGAATTTCACACATCGAACTCATGTTGGGAATCAAACCCAAAACGCACGAGAGCTTTATCTACTGCCTGCCTAAGGGTATGACCAACATTGTTCAATAATGAACAAATGTACCAACAAATGCATGCGGTTTGGCAGGGTCCGAAACTCGCAAAACATTCAGTCAGACCACAGAGCTGGGTAGATGTATAACTTGCCCGTCCACAAGATCTCTTCATATACATATCTGAATTCTAACCCGGTGAACTTGGGAATCTAGTAGTCCAAGTTGAAAATAACCCGAAGCGGGCGGTCTGGCAGGCAGGTATTGCAAACGCTGGTTTGAGTCAATTCATGATAGCTGCAGCTGTGAACTCAAAAGACGTTGCATAAATCCACTATATTTATGCAAACAATTTTTTTCAAAATCTGATGACGTCGGTCCTGTTTTTCACCAGTATCCACATACGGATGTGCGGAATCGAACAAAAAATCTTGGAAGATACGAGTGAACGATAATGATTGAGTATTGTATCGTTTTGTTCAACAAAATGCCAACGGCGGCACAAAACCAGCATGGGTTTGTGCTTGTACCTCTTGCCATATCTGTGTGAGGCCAAATGAAGTCATGCACAGTCCCTGGACCCAACAATTGTGCTGTCGAGGATGGTATTCTCAGGACGCCGTGTTACATAATTATAACCGCTTTTCCTCGCACTGGCATATCATCTGTCAAAAACAAAACAAAACATGTGACAGATATAGTTTGCTTTACATTCCAACAACGCTACAACAACACATCAAAATATGGTATTGAAATTTACCCTTTTGAGCATGTGTGTGTGTGTGCGTGTGCGTGTGTGCGTGTGCGCGTATGTGTGCGTGTGAGTGCTAGGAAAACAATTCTTCACCAGTATTTTTGTCATGTGGGAAATACTAACCGTGTACTAGAACTAGTATTTGCCAAGATTGTTTCATTATTTATTTTTTATCGGTCATTGTTTTCAACCTGGTAGCGGGTTCATAAGGTTTGAAATATTCTGATCAAATGCAATTATTGTACGGATCTTTTGACCGTCAGGTTAAAAATTCAAGAACCTCAAGAACAAATTCGAAGCGGCAATTGGCACGAACCAAAACTCTCGAATCACTGAAAAGGTACAGTGAAGATTCCATTTACATGTTTATATGTTATTCATTGCGTATACTTTTAACGTACACGATTTTGAGACGCTGGGTGATGTTGTTTTGGCAGCAAGGCTTCAGTGTTGTTCCCATACATGTTCTTTACCTGTGGGGATACAAATTACAGGTATAAGCATCCCATCCTATGATGGTAACTATTAGCAGCTAGAGAGATGTACACTGGAACATCCTATTGACAATCTGCCGGTCCCATTGAAAGTCGGTGTATTAAGAATGACAGTGAAATATACCGTAAACTACATTTATACCGAACTTACGAATAAAACTTCGGCTATAACGAACTAAACACTCTGATCCCTCTGAATTCCTTATAACCACATTCTTACTGCATTTTCGGTAATAAGTGAGTGAGTGAGTATAGCTTTACGACGTCTTTAGCATAATTCCAGCAGTATCACGGCGGGGGATACCAGAAACGGGCTTCACATATAGTTCCTATTTAGAGAATTGAACCCGGGTCTTCGGCGAGACGAGCGAACGATTTAACCACTGGCCTACCCCATCGCCCCTTTACGGTAACAAGCGTATATTTGCTCAGAGATTTGACAAAGAAGGCGTTTATTAGAACCAAGAACAAAAGGTGACTATTTTGGGGCGATCTAACATTAAGGCAATAAGCGGTTGTCCAGACATAAAAAAATCTTTCGCTCATAATAAAAAAAGAAAAACGTATACCCTCATGTTGATTTATTTCCCTGCATATTTATTTAATCTATCTGATGTGTTGGTGTGAAATCTGCTTGTATATTTATGCTGTTAGGTGTTTAGGGGTGAAAGTTGCATGCATATTTAACCTGGTGTTTTGGATGTGAACACTGAGTGTACATTTCACCTGCTTGTTGCGCATACTCGCATGGATGGTCATGCAACCAGTGTGTGAAATAACCACTGTCCCGTTAGCCCGTGGCTGGTAAAAATCCAGTCGGGTCAGTAAATCTCCAAGTCACTGGCCCGGCTAGTTAGTGAATTTTCACGGGATCATATAGAGATAAAAAATCATGCGAGATTATAGCCTGATCGATGATGGTATTTCAACTTTTGGTAATCTTTTGCTTAGTGTCTACATTCAAATTTCGAGCAAATGAATTATTTTGTGGGCTGGTAAAGCTAGCCAGACTGACTTATTTCGCACACTGCATACAACACTGACAAATAACAGTGTTAATCTATCCTTTTAGACACATCCCAGTTTCCTTTGCGCCGTTGGTCTGCCGAAGGTGATGCTCATCGTTACTATTTCATTTAGCTATTGTCAACATCCTTATGCCATTTCCCAGACCTTGTAGTTTGTCTGTAAACCTGGATAGTTGGTCTGAGTTTACTACCATGTCATAATGGCTTGAATCAAAATTGCTTACCCAGCCAGTTTCCCCGTGCAAAGAGCTCCCTTAACTCACCATCGTGATGCATCCGTTCTTCGCTGGCACTAGACTCGGATGTAGAAACCTTCCCGGGGGAGCTAGGGGTACGCATTGCCATCCCTTCTCTTCTTAGCAGCCAGTAAGTGTGTACATAGCCTTTGAAGAACATCTGCAGCTCTCGATCTCGCTGTCAAACGGAATTTTCAGTTGATGAAAACGCACACACGTACGCACGTACGCACGTGCACACACACGCACATACATACCATGATATGATATGCATAGCAATGCTATATACGTTTGTGCATAAAAAACTCATTTTATCAACATCTGCATAAAACAAACAAAAAATTCTCACTTTTGTGCATCAACAAGAACTGTCGAAAGCTAGTATGTGTGTAATTATTTCTATGAACAGAATACAGCGGTTTCAGTAGCACAACATTGATAGATAACCTACGGTACACCAGTCAATATTCATTCGACATATGAGCAAAGTTTACATTCTGAAAACCCGTGAAGATCACGGTTAGCAACTGATCATTAGTAATCCATACTTGTCGTAAGAGCTGGCTAACGGGATCGGGTGGTCAGTCTCTCTGACTTGGGTTGACACATGTCATCGTATCCCATTTGAGTAGATATATGATCATACTGTTGATCACTGGATTGTCTGGTCTGGACTCGATTATTTACAGCTGGCAGCCATATGGTTGGGATATTACTGAGTGCGGCGTAAAACTCAATTCACTCGCTCACTCATTATATTTTGACCTGTGAAAGATCTGACGGGATGAGATTTGTTCACTGAGATTTTCAAAAACTGAGAATGCTCACTTTTAAGTGAAAATATTTTAAAACAGACTTTGGACATCCATATATCTTATGATTTGATATGATTAAGCTTGACGTACCCTCGCCATGTCGTCTCCGCGTTCTTCAAGTCGGAAGCCTTCTCTTCCCGAAAGAGCGTCATAAGTTGTCTGGCTGAGGTGGATGCGACTCGCTACAGAAATGACACGAAATGAAACGAAAAAAAAATGCCTTCCAAAAATGCCCTGTCATTTTGCCTGAGCTACATGCTGTTTTAGTGAGTGGGTGATCGAGTGAGGGAATTCGTGAGTGCGTAAGTGAGTAAAGCTAATAAATCATTCTTCAGTTATTAGAATTATTTTTATTTGTAGGGCATCAGCCCATGTACAATACAATTTCGTGGAATAGGCGTAACTGAACAAAGTAATTTAATTAAATGGCTAAAGAGCGTCTTTGATATAATTAAAACAATTTACAAGGGTATATCTACAATTACTAATTAATATACTATGATATTTAGCGACTAAATTTAACTGTCTATTTACAGGGACATATCTGTCTCTAGTTACACAGTACACAGTTCTAGTAAGCAGTACATTCAAGAGCTACGATATTTACTGAATTATATCAAACTTCCTCTGCAAACCTCTAACAGTGTCATCAAATAAATTAGGATCATGTTAACAAGATCAACAATAGCAATAAATCCATAAAATCTGAGTCAATACAGATGCCCCTAAGACCCGAATTTTGTAACATACCTTGAAAACATCGCAAAAAGAAAAGGACTTTGACATAACCTTGTCGCACACTACTCACAAGTTCGAAGTAATCGCCGATCGACGAATGACTGAGATGAACAGAAGCTAAAATCTTAGAATACATATTTCTCAAAACTGAAAATAATGTACAACGAATGTTTTGTTCATAAAGCGAATACCACAAGGACTAAAAACAACCTGCAGCTTTCGAAGGATATAGCTAATAAAAACACTGTACAGAAAAAAATATTATCTATCGTAGTTTAACCTTTACGAAATATTGCTTGAGCCTCTGGAAACTTAAAAACTGAGTATATACCATATTTTGGGGGATTCTTCTAGGAACAGTAGGGTACGGATTAACTTTGTATGGTTCTATATATACATGTACATCGTATATAAAATAAAATAAAATAAAATAAAATAAAATAAAATAAAATAAAATAAAATAAAATAAAATAAAATAAAATAAAATAAAATGTTGCCTGAGCTAAATGCTGTTTCAGTGAGTGAGTGATTTAGTATAGAGAACACAATAACAACGAAACGTCGTATTTGGCATTATTCCATATTTTGGTGATTTCCCTGGCAACGGTAGCGTAATGATCAACTGCATATGGCTACACAATTTGCCTTTATACTTACGTTTACCCAAGGATTCCATTTTTGCTGCAATGCTGACCGTTTCCCCAAAGAGACAATATCGGGGCATCTTCGTCCCCACGACTCCAGCTACTACAGAACCTGCAAAGGAGAGTGAGTGCGTGAGTGCGTGAGTGCGTGAGTGCGTGAATGCGTGAGTGTGTGAGTGTGTGCGTGAATATAGCTATAAGCCGCTCTAGCAATATGACAGTGGGGAACACCAGATATGGGCTTTACACGTTGTATCCATGAGGAGAATGGAAGCCGGGTGGTCAGGATGACGAGCCCAACGCTTTAGTCATAGTTAAAGGTTATGTGATTTAGATTTCATTCCAGTTGCGTAGATCGATGCTCATGATGCCATCCAGTGGATTACCAGGCATTAGGTAAAAGAAACAATGTACAAATTTAAAAGTGGCACTTACACACCTAGGTTCATTCTCTTTCTACGAACCTCTGTTTTAAAAACGGCCATATTTCGCGGTTCTCATAAAAACCCCTAGCGGCAAAAAATGGCAGCAGATTTATCTCCCTTTTTTCTGTCCAACCAGAATGTGTTACATCGGCCTAGATTCAACTTGACAAATGCAAGCAATGTGGAGAAACAAATATGACATGACTGAGTTCTGTCTAGAAGAAACATTTGAGTATCGCGCTCAAGAGGTTCTAGTTTTCACGATGCATCCGGAAACTACCGAGATCTTGCGAACGATCACTTTTGAAACAAGGTCGCTGATTCCACTACTAAATCTGATTGCCTCCAATCACGAGTCGTGAACACTCGCACCATGAAAGGGTCGTATTAGAACAGAGGTTACGTAGGAAGATATGACAAGTAACCACTGTGGGGAGAGAATAACCCAGGTTCGCTTTCACAAAACGATCTTAAAGCTAAGACTTCGACTCGAGTATGGTAGATGCGACAACCGTTGCGCTATGGACGCTCCGAGAAATAGGACCCTGGGCATCTTGACGCCTTTCACTCTAATACGAATCTGACAAACCTGTATGACATCCAATCCGGAGCTTGAACTTGGTACCAGGAAGATGGGGTATCTCCAGGCGGTTGATGTTGCCAAGGAGATCAAGTGCCATGGTGCCTATTTCAACTGCATGGCGTTGTGCGTTCGGCTTTGGTATGCCTAGAGGTAAGGAATCCGTTGTTAAATGAGCAGGCGATGGCCACATTAATACGCGCACACAACTAGTTACGGGTACGGCAGCGCGCAGTAAAACTTGGACAAAATACTGCGATTAGACGTGACCCAGTCCACCTAGCTGTGAATGGATACCTCGATAGGATGAGAGAGTCATGTTAACTCGGTTAGCCTAGTGGCTGCAAAAGTTGGATGATCCTCAGGGACTTGAGATGTACAATATCGTGTGCCGCTGAGACTAATATCCAATGATCGAGCAAAAACAAAGAGAATGCATGAAGGATGGACTAGAACGTAATATAAATGCCCATATAATAATATAATAATATTATTATTATTATTTAACGAGGATTAATTTTGAGCAGCATCACGGTGGCGAACTCCAAGAATTATCATTTTGTACCAGTTTGGAGAGTCGAACATGATTTTGGTTCATGGTGGTAATGCAGTTTAACCAAGAGGCTGCCACGTCGTCCCTGAAGTTTGAGTGAGATTGTAGGGCATACCTTGACATCAAGATGGGCATGAATCGGTGAAATACAAAAACAATGTATTGATATCCTGATATATAATAAATTTGGGCGAAAGCAGACCTAGAAGGCCAATCTTACATAAATCTAATAAAGTGGTGACACTGAAATTGGTGCAAGAAAATACGAATGTACTGTAGCTCACCTGCATATTTTGAGTGAGTGAGCGAGTTCAGTTTTACACCGCCTTAAGCTATATTCCAGCAATATCACGGCGGAGGACATCAGAAATAGGATTCACACATTGTACCCATGTTAAGAATCAAACCCGGATCTTCGGGGTGATGAAAGAACGCTTTTATAACTTGGCCACCCCAACGTCCCTCGTTTACTACGAACAAACAGGCCAGGGCATAAACGACCTTTGAGAGATAAGCTTTCTTTCGGAGAAAACATTTGCACAGTAACTAATAACATATATTCTGTCACAAACAAAATTACAGCTAAAAAAGTCTGTCCCTAAGTATGTTATCGACCTGATCTGAACCGGAAACATCCCTGACACTGAAAGGTAAACAAGAGAGACAACTCGCCTGAAACCACCATGTAAGCGTCTCCAATGGTCTCCACCTTGTAGACGTCGTACTGAGCGATCCTGTCGTCGAAGCAGGAGTAGAGGCCGTTGAGCATCTGCACTACCTGTACAGGTGAGCTGCGTGCAGAGATCTGAGTGAAGCCTTGGATGTCGGAGAAGAAGATGGTGGCCTCGGTGTAGTTCTCGGCGCTGACTTCTTCGTTGCTTTTAAGCAACTCTGCCACCGACTTGGGAAGCATCTGGCACAACAGCGTGTCCGTCCTTTTCTTCTCCTTATTCAAAGCTTTGGTTCTGCGAAATGACGAAATACCTCTTTGATAAAATCAGGCGCGTAGCAAGCCAATATCTTTTCGTGTAAGCCGATTTTCTTGTAAGCTTTTAATTTCGATTGTACTCAGGACTTACCCAACCTTTTCAGCAACAATCATGATGGTAACTATGCCCCTGAAAATAGTATTGCGTCTCCGTCCGAGTGCGTTAACGCCGAACTCAACAATACGGTGAGGAAATAATGGGGCCTGGGCCAAACAATCCAGTGATTGGCATTATGAACATTTCTGCTTGCTGCTGTACACTCATCTACGAAGTCAGCCTGTCAATTCTAGACCTGCGTCGCCGTAAAACGGTGACGGTGCTACAACGGTGATGGTAGGATGCGATGTCAAGGACCACGTTACACAGCTGCAACGGTGACTGTAGGATGTGACGTCAAGGACCACGTTACACAGCTACAATGGTGACGGTAGGATGCGATGTCAAGGACCACGTTACACAGCTGCAACGGTGACGGTAGGATGTGTTGTCAAATACCACGTTACACAGCTACAACGGTGATGGCAGGATGCATTGTCAAGGGCCACGTTATACAGCTACAACGGTGACGGTAGGATGCGATGTCAAGGACCACGTTACACAGCTGCAACGGTGACGGTAGGATGTGATGTCAAGGGCCACGTTACACAGCTACAACGGTGATGGCAGGATGCATTGTCAAGGACCACGTTATGCAGCCTTAACGGTGATGGTAGGGTGCGATGTCAAGGGCCACGTTATACAGCTACAACGGTGACTGTAGGATGTGATGTCAAGGACCACGTTACACAGCTACAATGGTGACGGTAGGATGCGATGTCAAGGACCACGTTACACAGCTGCAACGGTGACGGTAGGATGTGATGTCAAGGACCACGTTACACAGCTACAACGGTGATGGCAGGATGCATTGTCAAGGACCACGCTATGCAGCCTTAACGGTGATGGTAGGGTGCGATGTCAAGGGCCACGTTATACAGCTACAACTGTGACTGTAGGATGTGATGTCAAGGACCACGTTACATCTTACAACAGCAACAATGGGGTAGGGATGCGATGTCAAGGACCAGGTTATACAGCTACAACGGTGAGGGTGGGGAGCGATCGCATGGACCACGTCAGGACCATGCTGTACGAGGTGTAAAACAGAGGCGAAAGAAACAGAACCACATTGTCTGACTATTTATTTGAAAAAAAAAAGTGAATTTTTTTTTTCCCAAAAACGTTCTTTCCCAAAACATATTTTGTTATTTTCTTCAGAAAATAATGATCGCTGACAGGAGAACTTATACAGCTTAGAAAGCCTGTCTACGCACAGGGGTTCGAGTCTCTGTTTGGACAATAATTCATAAAAATATAACTCTAAATTTTTACAATCATATATTTTTATATGTTACGATTAGCATATATTTCAAATTTGAACATAAAGTATGTGTGAGTGTAGAATTAGAATTGTCTCAAAAAATCATTTCTTAAATGATTCAAATTTAAAATAAATGCTAATCATAACATATGAAAACAATATACGATTCTAAAGATCTGGATTTTTTAAAATTATTGTCCAAACAGATATTCGAACCTCTGCGTCTCTAAATTATACTTTTGGTTCCATTTGATATTCAAATTTAAATTAAAATAGATTTTTTAATTAGGTTTATAACGCAAGTTACTGACCTCGCAGCAAGCGTTATGGAGTATTTCTGGATTTCGTCCGTGAGGGAGTACACAGCGTAGATGATGATGGCTGAGACAACGAAGACGCAGACAAAGACGATGGAGATTGCTACCATCTTCTGCAAATTGGTTGCCTGCCTCTCGTCCAGCATCTGGGTGATCTCCACAGCCAGTTCCTGCTGTGTCTCGAGCAGCAAATCCATGTAGATCGTCATGTTGTTGAACCACCACTGCGCCATCTTGACAGATCCTCTTCCTTCAAGGTCGTTTCTTCTTATCTCTGCTCTCATCCGTCCCAAAACTCCCAAAAGCATTTTGTTTCCCTGCAATATCATTTTAATAAGAAACATCTGCACGGACTGGGGTAGCTGAAGACCCGGGTTCGATTCCCCACACGGGTAGAATATGTCAAGCCCATTTCTATTGTCGCTATTGAGAATTAAAATGAAGAACAAATAGCACACGTGAATACTCAATTCCATGTAAAGTGAGTCAGTGAGTTTAGTTTTTCGCTGCTATTAGCAATGTTCCAGCACTATCACGGAGGAGGACGTGGTTTTCATATATTGTCCCCATTGGGGAATCGAACTCGTGATGAGCGACGCTTTAACCACTAGACTGCTCCATCGCCCCCATTTAGAAAGTGGTCAAATGTAGCATGATACGTGATTATACTTTCTCAGAAAAAGTACAGACACTTGTACTTTTATTAGGCCAATCCGGGATTCGAAACAGCACTCTAGAAGTCAGGCACCTTAACACCAGCACACAATGTCAGCCATCTAACCCCATTCGGCCATCCTCGATTCCACAAAAGAAAGGAAGACGGAAAACCGATAGTTTAAATCACATACTTTGTGTAACGATCTGACAAGTGTAAATTGGCACGGCGTCAAACTCGAGCTTGACGTCTGAAATGTTGTCGAACTAGTTCAGAAACAACCAGTCGTAATCAACAAAAATGTCACGAAAATTTGACACATGTTTGACGTGTGAAAGCGCGCGTTTCAAAATTTCAACATGTGTTGTTAAACTGTAATTTATCGTGTTAAGGCCGCTCAAGACAAGCAAAATAACATTTTGTTGACATTCGCCATTATATCCAAAGCTAAACATTCCACTGGAAAATAAAGGTGTGCTTAATTAAGTTTTCTGTCCATATCTCACAAATAACACAAATCTCAGCAAAACCATGACTTACATTCACGTTTTCATCATACAGAGCATGAACCAAATCCGAGTATCGCCTCGCTGACAGGAAGGTAGCATTCGTTACATCCTGGCTCTCAGAAAACCAGAGATACACATCCTGGGAGGGGAAGGTTCCCGTTGCGTAGAAAATAGTTCCCAGAGCCCGCTCAAGTCCCATGTATTCTTTCGCGATGATAACTTCCTGGTAGGCCACAAGACTCCTCCAGATGGACCCTGACTGGTCCTCCGTGACGGCATCGTACAACCACGTGATGAACACACGGATGAGGGTGGTGTACATCTGTAGTTCCATGGTAACGGTTTGGTTCAGTGTGTCCAGCTCATACCGATGTCTGCCAAGAAAGAATAGCGTCAGATGAACGTGCATATCACTCTTGATAAAACGTCCTCGAATATCCAGTTCCATTTTTGTTACATCTGACTTTTTCCACCAAGTGAGAGAATTTAGTTTTGTGCCGCTTTGAGCAATACTCCGGCAATGGAGGAAACACCTGAAATGGGCTTCACTCGATGTACCCGTGTGGGTTTCGAGGAAAAAAAGAGTTTGAGTTCGCTCATTGACCTCGTCCGACAAAAGGCGAAATCAATTCTGCCATAGGTAAGAAAAGAAAATTTAGAAATAATATATCTTAATAATATGCTCGAATGAGTGAGTATATTTTCACGCCGCTCTAAGCAGTATCCCGGCGGTCACAAACTTAATGTGAGTGAGTGAGATTGGTTGAACGCCGCTTTTAGCAATATTCCAGCAATATCATAGCGGAGGACACCAGAAATGGGCTTCACACAGTGTACCCATGTGGAGAATCGAACCCGGGTGGTCGGAATGACGAACCCTCGCCACCACCCAATATAAGCATAATAACCATAGAAGGAGGGACCTGTTCAGGTAGGAGAGAAACTTGTCCTTGGACTGGAACTCCGTCCTGGTCAGCGTGGGGCCGGTTGTCCAGAACGTCAGCTTCTCCAACGACCGGTCAGTCTCCGGATACCGTTGCAGCAGCAAAGTCTTCGTCTTCTCCTCAATGGAACTCAGGTAGAGGGCGCTCATGTCTCGCTCTTCCTGGAGGTAGTGAATGACGCTTCCAAGCTCGACGCTGAGGGTTAACAGAAGATGTTAAAGGTAATCATCGAACGGTAATTAAAAACGGTGCTTAATCCCCGAGAGAGGCCAGCAATTTTAACGCTTTGACATATACTCTTCAAAAAAAGTTAGAGAACTTCATTTTTAATTTACGACTGAAAAATTGGGAGGTATATCGGAGTCAATCAATATTGATATGATCGTAATGAATGTTTTGAGAGTGCATCATCACTTGAACTTCCTTTTGGCCATGTATATTTATTTATTTACTTTGTATGGTTTTGGTGTCTTCACAGTAATCGCTCTTGAAAGATTATTGGTGTGTGACGTAAATATGTGTTTGTACGATTTTCATTGTCAAACAAAAAGACCGGCTAGAACATTACTTGAAGTCTTAAATCTTTGTTGGGCAAACATGAATACATGACACGTTTTATGGACAACGGAGTTTGAAACGCCATAGTAAGAAGAAAAAAAGCAGTTGTTATATATGAAACGTGCCATGCATGGACACTGGACCTAAAACGAATTCTCTGCATAAATTTCTGTGTTAGTTCTTTTCATAAAATGTTTGTATTTGCAACAGAAAATCTGAAACGCCAAATTTTGATATGCGTGACCGAGTGAGTTGAGTTTCACGCCGCTTTCAACAACAGTCCAGCAATATCACGGGGGGCACACCAGAAATGAGCTGAACACATTGTTCCCATGTGGGGAATCGAACCCTGGTCTTCAGCGCGACAAGTGGAGGCCGTCACTACTATACTACCCTACCGTCCAATTTTATTTATATTTTATAGTTTATATATATATGTATAGTGTGTGTGTGTGTGAGAGAGAGAGACAGACAGACAGAGAGAGAGAGAGAGAGAGAGAGAGAGAGAGAAAGTAAAATAGCCTTTAACAATGTTGACGTTTCTGACTGGGAATACGTATTGGGAGTTTCTGCTGTTTCATTTTCCATTTCAGATGTATGCAATACAAGTACCTGTAGAGGAGTGTTGCCCGGATGTCAGACGACTGGACGTAGTTGGTGAAGGTGGCGAAGAAAGTGTTGGCTGTCAGGCCGGTGAGCACAGCCACGGGGATCATCACTATGGACACCATCTTGACCAACTGTTTTCTTTTCCCGGAGGAGGTTATCGGGTTGCCTTTCAAACATGGTGAGAGGGCGAGTTTTACGGCACTTCAGATAATATTTCGGGGTATCAGGTTATTAAGGGAGAAATAAGCCAGAGGACATAAGTGAGTAAAGTTTTACGACGTTTTCAGCAATACCCCTGCACCATCACGTCGGGGGACACCAGAATGAGCTAGGCACATTGTACCCACTTGGGGAATCAACTCGATTCCTTGGCGTGACGAGCAAACGCTTAACACTAACCTACAGCCCCGAGAAAAACACGAAAGAAATACATGTTTACCTTCGTTCAAAAGAATCATGGCCGACGCGAACTCAGGTAAGACAATCAGTTGCCCAAAGTGACGCCTCTGCACAGCGATTTGGGTAAACTTTGACTGGGGCCAACAAAACTTCACTGATGTCCCCACCCCTCTTTTAAAAAAAATGAAATCTAGATTATCTTTGCTGTGAGACGTGGGTAACGCCTTAACCATGCACTGACTTTACACAAACTTTGGTCTGAAATTGGAAAGAGTGACGAGCGAACGTTATAACCACTGGGCTGCCCCACCACCCGTTCACAGGTAAAAGTAAATAGGATAGCATAGAGCTGTTGTACCTCTACAAAACTCTTCACATCTGTTCCTTGGGGGATGGAGCTTGAGAAGGTCACGTACGGCAAGGTCAAGCTGAGAAGGGGTCAAGGACGTGTTGGAGGACGACACGGACTGGCGATTCTCTGTTGACGTCTTTGGTTCTACACGTCGACGTTTCAGTAGCCAGGACATCTTGAATGTCAGCTGAAACTGTAGGTGAGTACAACAGCGAAGAACGACAAAACTACACTTAAGCAGGACTGTAACGATGTCTCGAACTATCGATATATTGGAATTCGTAGGTCTACGATAGCAATCAATCGATGGTAGAAACGACAAACTATCGATGCATCGATAATGTTTGTTACTATCGCTATCGATAGTTTAGTAATTGACTTTCGCGCATCAAAATATGTTTATTAGATATTTATGCAGTTTTCTAATTTAGTATTGTTTTGTGCATACTTGAAACTTCATTGGGCGTATGTTTTGACCGTTTACTTGGTCTAGATTGCAACTTTCCTGTCGGTTATTAATAGAGATTGACACTATTTTATGCCCTTGGTATCTGGTGTAACACGTGAGGTGTCTGTTGTAACACGTAAGGTGTCTGTTTAACGTCCTTTTGGTGTGTAACTTGTTTGAGTGGCATTTAGAAGTTGAGACATGCAAATTAGAACAATATTTTAGAGATAACAGCTTCTTTAATTGTTCAATATTGTTCAATGGTACTGTTTGTCGAAATGTCGCAACATGTGAGGTGTCTTTTTAGCTTCTCTATGGTATCTATTGTAACACGTGAGGTGTCTGTTGAGGATCTTTGTGTTGTCTGTTGCAACATGTGAGGTATCTGTTTAGGATCTTTGTGTTGTTTGTTGCAACATGTGAGGTGTCCGTTTAACGTCTTTGGGGTATCTGTTTGGAATTTTTGTGGATTCTATTGTAACGTGGCATCTTTACGGCGTGTGTTACTAAGTGTTAATCTGTATGATGTCTATTTAGGATCTTTATGGTATTGGTTGTAACATGTGGGCTATATTTTAGCATCCTCTCAGTATCTGCTGTAGCGTCTCTTTTGTCTTTTGACATCCTCTTGTATCTGTAACGCGGTGTCACGTACTCTGTTGAGGAATGCACTATTAATAGTCTGCGCTGTATCTTTCAGAAGTAGCGTTGTGCCTTATCATTGTTGGCCTAATGTTCCTAATAGGCTGTGTCTTGTTTATAAGGCGTTCAGAGAATACAAAAAAGTAAATGGCTCTTGGAGTGAAATGCCCGTGAGATGAAGATGTGGACAATGATGCATATGCTATGAATGAGGTGTTCTTGTTCTTGTAGATAGTGTACATCTGAAATGTGAATTTGGCTTATTGGTCATCACACCCTCATTGATACACTCTACCTGTGAATGAAATACATATATGGTACAAGTAACATTGCGACGTAGTGTCAAGTGTGATTGTCTTGAATTTCTAATCAGGAAATATATATTGAAGTATTCGTTTTGTTTCATCCCTTTAGCGCGTTAAATCAGTATTGATTTTACATTCCATTTGTGAATCAAAACGTATACAAAAATATCACAACAACCTTAAACATAGAATCATTTCAAATATAAATGTTTTTGTTCGAGATTATTATTGTTATTATTATTTTTATTATTACAGGATATTTACATGGCGCACATATCCATGCATCTAGTGCTTGCTCAAGGCGCTGGTGTATGGTTCCCTCGATCACTGGATGTCATTCGGGAGTATACAACTCTTGCTGCCACTAGGAGCACCGAGTTTTGTTGTGGTACTCTCATCCTAACGAGACACATAGTAACAGTACTTTGTCCACGTTTACTGCACGTTGCTGTACCCGCAACTAGGTGTATGCACGTATTCATGTGGCCACCATCTGGTGATATACCAACGGATTCGTGGGTTCTTTTAAGTGCACAGAGTTGTGTACTGTACACTAGGGGTTGTGTACTGTACACAATTGGTTGTGACAACACTACAAGAGTCTGCACACAATGTTGACTCCAAGTTTTTTACACCTGGTCACAGGTGGGTTCGTTCCCATCACCACAATCTCGCTGGATCACTAGCCTGGCGCTTTAGCCAGCTCAACCAGCTCGCCCACCGCGTCCTTCGTAGAGTTAACACAACAAAACAATCAAAACAAAAATTATTTTCAACAAAAACACGAGTCAGTATGATAAAGTTATATCTTGTCAATATATCGAGTCATGGTTTTATCTAGGATCTTAACGACCAGTTATAAAGTTATATTTATGTTCCAAGTATCATTTGGTATAAATTCAAATAAAAAGGAGTAGACTTCGTTTCGTTTACGAATGGGTAGGAACTTGATTTCATTTGTAGAAAACTGCGATGCCAAGTTTCATTTGACGTTCGCTCGTCACGCCGAAGACCCGGGTTCGATTCCCCACATGGGCACAATGTGTGAGGCCCATTTTCTACTGTCCCCGTCGTGATATTCCTGGAATATTGCTAAAAGCGGTGTAATACCAAAATCACTCACTCACTCAAATGTAACGAATGATTAGGAATTTTTGTTTCAGATTTGAATTAATTGGGAATTTCAAGTTTTCACCCATGTTTGCTGTGTGTACATGACGCTTTCACCTTTAGGCTACCCCACCGCCCCGGAATATACCTGTGACAATTATATGAATCATGGATAATCATATCTTGTATTGTTTATTAATGTCATTAAATATATCATGGACCGAAAAATAGTCCATAGTAAATGCTGTGCAATAATATTTTTCTATAATGTCTAAACATATAAGATTAACCGTGGTAGGAGACATCTAACAACTTACCTACTTGGATGGGTATTTTGGGTTAGTGAGTATGGTTGTACGCCACTTTAAACAATATTCCAGTAATATCAGGCCAGGGCACATCAGAAATAAGCTTTACGCGTTGTTTCCATGTGGGGAATTGAACTCGGGCCTTTACCTGAACCACAAGGCTATTCAACCGCTTCCTGAATACATGTATTCTGAATGCAAATGAGTCACATACTCACAATATTTTTCGGGTTGATAACTTTGATTGGAGAATATTTACAAAAACATGACGCACGTGGCCATGAAACTGCAGTACGAATTTTGGAGTTCCTGTCACAATGCGTGGATGAGAAAATACCTTCCAGCTTCAGTTTTAAAAGATAATTTCTCTTTGAAACGATCGCAAAATAGAGATTAGGTTTATGACAAGAACAATGTAGATTCTGTGTATTGTGATTTGTTACTTACCTATGTACATGTAGTTAACAAACACGAAAGTAGCACGACACTTACCTTGTGGCAATAACAGTGTTGCAGATAAACATGCGCCCCTCCTTAGACCAAATACTTGGAGACGGGCATCTCGACACAACGAACGTGTGAACGCGTGTACTGTTGTCATAGCTACCGTTATGATTGAAATGACTGTCTGTTTGTGACGCCCCGTGCATAGATACGGCGTCTTGTTCTAGTTCGGTGAGTAAAACGGTCCTTCAGTGCCATTACCGAGCATTCATATACAGATGTGGATAAATTTCATGAATAAACATGACTGAACATTCAGAAACCATCATTTCATCCCAAAATGTCAAATCAAAGATACTGTTAACCTATAAGGCAACGATACATGCCAACCTGTTATAAATGTGTGTGTGTGTGTGTGTGAGTGTGTTTGTTTAAATCTGTTCGTGTAAAAAAGTAAGGAAAATGTTGTGCCAAACACGATACGTGTTGATTCCCAAACTGAAAGAAGAGTGAGTATGGCTTTACGCCGCTTTTAGCGATATCTCAGCAGTACCACCGCCAGGGACACCAGAAATGGACTTCACACATTGTACTCAAATGGTAAATGTAACCCATGTGATAGGCGTGACGAATGAGAGCTTTAACCACCGTCCCCTGATTGCAAAAGAAAGTCATACTTCCGTTCAATTGAATTGATAAATATAAATTAGGTTAAGACGAACGGGTCTGGTAATGGAATAGTATCCAGACAACCGTTTATATTTCAATATTACGACATTTCTTCTTTTCTTTATGTAGTATATATCACAATAGTACATTCTACAGATTGGCCTGTCCTAAATCTGTAGAAAGCTATGACTTTCGCTGAAATTGTATATTAGCTTTTCAGCCATTGTTGTTTAATCCGGCGAAAAGAAATATCTAACCCTCGATTTGACTTGACTTCATCTCATTGAGCACGGTAATTAAGTTTCATTATTTCATTCCACTTGTAAATTAAAACTTATTGAAAAAATATGAATATTATATATATATATATATATATATATCCAGTATATATATATTGAATGAATCTGTAGAAAATTATCATGTAAAATTTCATTGAAAAGTGCATTTTTAGCACATTTTGGTTCCTCCCCACTGCACAAGTTGCTTCGTCGCTGTTGCAAAGACATTACTTATCATAACTATCTTACAACTGCTTTCTGGATTCGCGTACACGGCACACTCTTCTCTCTTCTTTTTGGTCAATGCGTCAGAGGTTGCCATTGGTTACGCGGGAGTATTCACAAACTGTGAAATAGGTTGGGTGGGATTCACTCGATATTACTCAAACGGAAGAAGGGGTGTCAGGTACTGTTATGTCATTCTTGTGTGTCTAGTTACGGGAGGCTTGTTCAGAATCACGAGCGCCCGCAAGCGCCCGCGAACCATCGATCCTCACAGCTGTCTCGCCAAGAGAACATAGATGGCGACCGTGTTTAATGAAAAGAAAATCAAATCATCATCATCAGTTAGCCTCCACCTGATGAAGGGGCAAGTAATATCCAAAAAAAGTTGTGTAAACAATCAAAAGGTTGACATCCATAACATTTTGTCTTATATACATGTATAATATCATTCGTCACCACTCGCCCTTTCCGTAACCTCCAACAAGAAGACGAAAAGCTCTTCGGCTTGTTCCGGAATTACACGAGTTGGCCACGAATGGTTTAATGTCACCAAGCACTGGCATCCTTTCAGAACCCATGCGAGTTCTGAACACGCCTCTGTTGTACGTAACGCAGTCCATACTCCGAATGTTTACAAACAACTGGTATCCTCCATAGAGTCTTAGTGTATGAATTTAGTTTCGCACATAATTGGGGAAATCTTGGATTTGACCCCAAGATAAAAAAATCTGTCACGCTAAAGGGACGTTTGTTTGTTTGTTTGTTCAACCCCGCGTTGACAATATTCCATCTGTATGACGTCAATCTGTAAATAATTGAGTCTGAACCAGACAATCCCGTGATCAACAGCATAAACATCGATCTACGCATCTAGTATACGATGACATATGTCAACCAAACTAGAGATCCCGACCGCCAGATCCCGTTAGTCGTAGCATGGGCTGCTGAATACCAAACCGGTTCTTCCCGGGTCCCGCGCTTTATGGAGTGTGGTGGGTTGTTACCAGACAGTGAAAAACGGAACAGCCTTCGGGGTATGGGCAGGTGGAGGTCACACCTGTTTTTTGCTTCTGGCGTGCGTGAGAAAATTGACATGACTTTGCACGTGATTGTGACGGGGCGGCTGAGAGATTAAGAAAACACGTTTGTGATGCAATGGGAATCCTACAATGGAATCGGCGTTTAATGGAAATTCCTGTAATTATGGATATGGCTTTTTCTATTTTATTTACTTTAGATAATTCGTTTTCAACCTGAGTTGTTTGGCTGTTTTTAAATGCTTCTTTTTTGTATTTGTATTCTGTCAGCGAGTGAGTTTAGTTTTACGCCGCACTATATATACAGCTATATGGCGGCGGTCTGTACACAATCGAGTTTGGGCCAGACAATCCAGCGGTCAACAGCATAAGCATCAATCTCCGCAACGGGGAACCGATTACACGGGTCAACCAAGTCAGCGAGCCTGACCACCCGATACTGTTAACGTTAGTCGCCTCTTACGACGAGCAGAACCGTCTTTTATGGCAAGCATGGGTTGCTGAAGGCCTATTCTACCCTGGACCTCCACGGGTCGTATCTGTAGTTGTGTAGTCGTAGTTGCGTGGATATGTGCGCTACATAAGTAATACTATCCTATAACATAATAACACCATCTCAGTTTGTTCAGGTCGTAAAAATCTACATCACGGAAGAAATTATTATCTTTGCGGAATTATTCCCAAACCACATCAGAAAATATATATATTTCCCTTACATTTTTTCGATGAATATCAGCTGGTTGAATAAAAAATATGCGGATCATCGGCGATAAACAAACGGAATATTTCCAAATAATTACGTCTCACTGTTCAGTTAAAAATACATCCGACAAGGAAAATGAGAACACGACAGTATATCTGTGTCAACAAGGATATGAATGTACGTCTGAATGCTAACGGAAACAGGCAAAAAGCCACGATGACCGGAAACTGACCACAGGGTCATTCAGCACTGTAGTTCACCCCCCCGGACTTAAAGAGATTACATCACGGAAGCATGTTGTCGCTATGTTCAAAAACAAAATCTTCCGGCGCCGTAACTCGCCAAGATAAAAACCGCTGTGAACAAAGATTACAGTCAGTGACAGCTTTCGCTTTCCCAGAACAGGTAACCAGCATTTTTCGTGGACGGTCAAGACGAAATATCTGTGTGCAATATGTCTGGGCTTCTGTTCGTCTGCCTGTTTGTTGCTGTCTCGGTGAGTGACCATTTTATGCATCCACCTTCGAAACTGGAAATGTTTATTTTTATTAGTCATTGCATTATCTGTCATACTAAACATTGACAATCAGTCTCATTGTCGAACCATATTGAAAAACAAATGGCCAAAGCGTCTTACCAAACTCACTCACTACATCGCCAAAGAGGTCAGTTTGTCTTCTAGAAGTTGGAAAGCATGAGAAATTCTCAAGTATGTTACATTGATCTGGTACTTGATTTAAAATCCCTGTTGAATATAAACTTACATATTTGCTTCAGACTGCATTACCCAACAAAATTTTAAACTCACTTAAAGCACTCACAGTATGTATTTTTCTCCAAACACTTGGGGGAAACATGCAGAAAATTTCCACGAGGATCATGCATCAAATTGTTGAAATGCATGTACAAATATAATGTATGTGAACATCTTTATTGGTAAATGGTTTTCTTAAGAATCAGACAGTTTTTACTGAATAGTACCTCTATTTTTACTGAATATTTACTGAGGAGTTACCTCCCTTAATGTATGTGACTTGTGAGTAGAGAGTGCGTACCGATTAGAGCATTTATTTCAAACATATTGTACAACTGTTATTTGAAATTCAAATAAACGTTTGTAAAATTAATTTTCGATATGCCGATGATCTTTTCAGCGTTATGATGTTAGAGTTACAATACATAAATAGCATAACGTGAAAACAGTACCTTTAAACAGTATGAAAAGAATTGTAAAATCTAGTTTAGAACAGCTGACTTAAGTAAGTGGCTACATTTACACTTGTGAGTCTAAACGTTTGATGGGTA
Organism: Haliotis asinina; assembly: GCF_037392515.1. NCBI lineage: Eukaryota > Metazoa > Mollusca > Gastropoda > Lepetellida > Haliotidae > Haliotis > Haliotis asinina. The sequence continues at coordinate 22,434,242 of NC_090295.1, forward strand.
GTATATATTTCATATACCAGATGTTCAATATAACCAATTGAGACAGAAAATATCATGTTTAATGTGTGTTCGAAATGCATTGTCATGAATTGTCGCTATTGTCAGTACGATACCATGATACCATCGCGTTTAATATCGCGAGATGAGTGAGTGAGTTTAGTTTTACGCCGCACTCAGCAATATTCCATCTATATGGAGGCGGTCTGTAAATAATCGAGTCTGGACCAGACAGTCCACTGATCAACAACATTAGCATCGATCTGCGCAATTGGGAACCGATGACATGTGTCAACTAAGTCAGCGAGCCTGACCATCACACTCCGTTAGTCGCCTCTTACGACAAGCATAGTCGTCTTTTATGTCAAGCATGGGTTGCTGAAGGCCTATACTATCCCGGACCTTCACGGGTCGAGAACTAGGTAATAGCAACATAACACACAAGGTTTGCCCTGAATCATACACCCTACGTTACGCAGTAGCGTAGCGGTTACACCATCCTCTCAACACGCCGAATACCCAGCCTGGTTCTCTGGGTGTGTTGCGCCGGCGCAACAGACCCAGGGAACCATGCTGGCCGAATACCAGACTTGATTTCCTATGTGTTTTATTATGGAACCTATTTAGGATTTCCCCACTGTAAGAGCACTGCTAAAACCTAGGTCAAATCTGTCCTTGCTCCAAGGCTATACTGACGGACTGAATGGTAATCTTATCCTTATAATAAGGATGTCAGTACATGTGTGTCGAAAGGTATTGTATTTTATTGGGACCATTTGCTCATGCTAACATAATCTACCTATTACGATATAACTAATCATTACCTTAAAAACTTGTGCAAATTAATGTAAAGCTCCATATACTTGCAAATAAAGATGCCATTCTGTTCCCGACGTAATAAATATGAAAAAATATATTCATCGATTTCCTGGGTTACGTAGTCAGTCGCACAGACCCTGAAGCAAATTTATCCAAGAAAAGCCCATGCAAGAATAGAAAATGTGACAAGTCTAGATTCCCCTGGCTTCAGCAAATGAAGAAAGTCTCAGGGCTCCATTTCATTATATTGTTTTTTTTTACTTTGAACTTTGTTCAGTAAAATATGTTCATTTCAGAGACTAGTTGTTAGTCTGTCAGTTACATTACGAACGTAAATAGATAAAAAAAATAATGGTGCGTCTGTTATGCGACATTTTCCATCAGTTGCGGTTGCTCAAATCCCAGGCTTAATCTTTTTTCGTTGTTTTAAACCATCTTCATTTTCACAGTGTAATTAATATATACATTCGCATCAATGTACCAAATATACTTGGCACAATCTGATTACTGTTTTACCAAAACCGACTGTTAGGCACTAGAAGGTTATACAATGTAGTCACATGGCTTATCCCACCGGGTACCCATCTGCTGGGTGAACAGTGGCAATATTGAACAAACTCCTTTGTCTAAGGGAAGATCACATGTTCTTCTTTGTGGGACAGAACTGTAGTGTAAGAAAGTCTCAGGAGTTCAGGTGCCAAACACGGTCATCCACCCAAGGTCATCATGGCATACTATGTACATATAATGCGCCTGCGTTCGACTTGATAAAAAGATTACGTGCACGTATAGCTAGAAATGAGAATTCTGTGATACATATTGACACACAAAAGAAAATATACACGTTGAAAAGTTGTGGGTGCTGATCAGAATGTGTTGGCTGTATATTTTAGCTACAATATATTAAGTAATTCCAGCCAAACAAAGCAATAGGGACCTGCACTAAACCAAAGCTGTGGGTTCGAGAAGTTTTAGGACCGACGTTAATTTCGAGCGCCGGATGTCAATTACTGGGTATTACAGGTAACAGTACTTATTTTGCCTCACACACAAATGTCGCTTTCTAATTGCGCGTACTTCTATCATCATCAATGTACCCAGCTTACAAGCGAGTAACTTTTTCCATGTAACCCGCTTAGAATGTACTTAGTTCTTTATCTCGAGTAACACTGAATCGCGAATGAAATACTAAAATTACCGATGTTTTTGCGAATGCAAATCGATGGGAGGGAGATAATTCTGAATCCGTTTCTTGTCTGCAAAGTATATCGATGGCGACAAAAAGTTTTGTATCCGTGTTTCGAACAGTTCAAAATTAACACTGGGGTGTTCGGAGAGATAAGTTCGTTGTTCATTGGTCTCTCGGGGTAAATGCGTTGATGTATCTTCAGGGCTCAGGGAATATCAACAAACATCGAGGGTATATTAACCCATGTTCCCCTAGTGACCAACGATCAACTTATTATGTATCATATCAAAGAATATTATGTATCATATCAAAGAATATTTCACAACGGGCATTTTGTATGCTTGTACACTTGACGTTTTATTCTTTGTTTTGTTTGGGCTTTTCAAATTCATTTCTTATCTATAATTTCTTTTGTTCGTAAAGTTATCCTTTTTCAACTGAACAGACAGCTGTTGAGAGCTGATATCTTATCTGTTCAGTCAGAAAGTAATCGTGAATGACATCGCGTGTTCTTATTTCAGAACATTGCATGTACTGCTTGAACAAAGCACATGTGATACATGTGGGTTCACCATAAGCAGGTGGGTTAGTTCAGACTTGTCTATGTTCACCCAGGAGACAATGGTTAACAATAGGATAAATCATGTAAGTATTAACCATCTAGAGTCTCACAGACAGCTAGGGTTGTCCGGTTAAATAATAATCAGACTGTATCGTGCCCCTCCTTGGTGTGGAATTCAGCGCATTACAAATGCTCTTATTGTTACTGTTTATCATTTTCATATAAGCATATATAAAAAGTATATCAGAGGGTGGTTACGGAGTATTTAACCTCTTGAAGTTCTGGGTTAGAAGTTCTGGGTTAGAATTGGTCTTCTGTAAGCCATGCTTGTCGTAAGAGGCGACTAACGAAATAGGTAGTTAGGCTCGCTGACTTGGTTGACACAGTCATGTCATCGTATCCCAATTACGTATATCGATGTTCATGCTATTGATCAATGTGGTCCAGACTCGATTTTTTACAGTCATGTAGCGGGAAAATTGCAGATTGCGGCGTAAATTTAAACTCACTCACTCCCTCTTATAGTATTGAAAAATGAGGACAACTCGGTTCTTGTTTCATATCACATTTCAAGAGCGACATTCTAATTTCTGATAATGGAACACAGTCATGCGCTTCGACGAGAGGAACTATTGTCCTACTCACTATGTTTACACAGTCGCTGTATTAAGACGACCCCGCGGTCTCGAACTCTGATAAGTCGATTTTTTCTTATGAGTCAGCAGTGCCGAACAAACAACGAATTCGTGATTACGTGTTCAGGCATGTTCGTGTAATCAATGACAAAAACAAGCATGATGATTAACAGTCACGTCACCAATGGCAACAGCTGGGATTTATGAAATAACGGGTCAGCGTTTCCCATTGACCTGTAGAACCCTACACGCCATACCGCTGTTGGTTATCGAACAGAAATCAATTCTTTCATTGCAAACCCTTCAGTCCTAACAACGTCTTCAGCAACTCATGCTTGCCGTAAGAGGAGACTAACGTGATCGAGTTAGCCGACTCGCTGACTTGGCTGACACTTGTCATCGGTTCCCAACTACGTAGACCGATGCTCATGCTGTTGATCACTCGTCCAGAATCGATTATTTACAGTCCCACGTCATTTTGATGCAATATTGCGGCGTAAAACGTAAACAAACAACCAGCCAGCAACAAATCCCCAAAAATACCGTGCATGACGACTCTTCTTAAATTTTCCCAACATTTTGTTCTACAGAAGAAATACTGACGTACAAATGAATGTATTAAGACCATTTTTGGTGTCCCCCGCTATGATATTGCTGGAATATTGCTAAAAGAGGCGTAAAACTAAATTCACACACTCACATACAAACGAAACAGGTCAAAGTTATTGTGTTCGTAAACTGCCTCTTGACACACAGCAGAGACATGAACGCAGAGAAAGAAACCTAACCTTACCTTGGAATTGGTAATTTGAAATTGTCGGATTCCTTCATGGCGCGGTACAAACCAATATCTGCTTCGACGATCTCTTCTTGTGTAGTTGTATTAATGTACGTACAGTGAACTACGCTTGTAACGAAGTCATACCCATCACGTGTTTTGATTCGTCACAACCGTAGATCGTTTTGCGCATTTCCACAAACAGCAACTGACCAGAAGACGTTATAACCGTCTGTTGGTTATAGCTGTCACTTGGTTATATCCGTCAGATGGTTATAGGCACCACTTGGTTATAGCCGCGAGTTCGTTATAGCCGTCAGTTGGTTACGTCCGTGATTTGGTTAAATCTGCCACATTGTTTTAGCCGTCTGCTGGTTATAACAGTTAGTTGGTTATAGCCGCCACTTGGATTTGGCCGGCAGCTGGCTTTAGCCGTTAGCTGGTTATAGTCGTCAGCTGGCTATAGCCGGTCGTTGGTTAAATCCGTTAGTTGGGTTTAGCCGTCAGAATGATGTTCATTGCCGTGACTTGGTTTTAGCCGTCAGTTCGTTACAGCCATCTCTTGACCATCAGTTCGTTATAACCGCCACTTGGTTTTAGCCGTCAGCTGGTTAGAGCCGCAAGTTGGTTATAGCCGTCATCTGGTTATAGCCGTCAGCTGGTTAGAGCCGCCAGTTGGTTAGAGCTGTCAGCTTGTTAGAGCCGTCAGCTGGTTAGTGCCGCCAGTTGTTATAGCAGTCAGCTGGTTAGAGCCGTCAGCTGGTCAGAGCCACCAGTTGGTTATAGCCGTCAGCTGGTTAGAGCCGCCAGTTGGTTATAGCCGTCAGTTCGTTACATCTATGAGATGGTTATAGTCATCAGTTATAGCCGCGAGTTCATTACAAGCTTTGTATATTAATTTCCTTTTGACAATTTCAGGCCCAGTTCCTGCCCATCTTCCAAGGGGACTACGAGAACACCATTGGCGAGTATAGATTTCAGTTTCATGACGAAACGGTAAGTGTTTGAGTTTAGTTTTACACCATTTTTAGCAACATTCCAGCTACATGGCGGCTATCTGAAACTTATAGGTTTGGACCAGAAAATACAGTGATCAACATCATGAGCACAGATCTACGCATTTGGGATACGATGACACGTGTGAACCAAATCGACAGCTTCAACACCCGATCCCGTCAGTCGCGTCTTACGACATGCATGGGTTGGTGAAGATCAATTCTAATTAAGATCTTCAGAGGTGCATTGAATCAAGGGGCTAGTGAATGAAAGTGTTTATTGCAACCTAGTAGTGTTTGGGAGTTCTTCTACATTCCCTGTGGTGAACCTTTTGACGTTATGTTACTGCAAGACAAATTTAATACCAAATGTTCCGAATGCAATACAAGTCACCTTATGAAATACGTTTGAAAATACGTATTAGAAAACGAATTAACAGATAATTATGAAACCGAAAGGAAAGGATTTTCTCAATCTTGAAAAATGAAGAAAACGATGCTTAACTTTCTTTCAAGATGTATATTTCAAGGTATGACAATGTGTACAATCATATGTCATTCACTCAGACTTAAAGACATATATCTTCAAAAATGGTGTGAGAAAATATCTTTGTCAAGTAAATATTTTTATTATCAAAAATTAAAAAATAAGATTGATTGATTGGTTGACAAATGTGTCAACGTTTCCTAACATAGTTTGTTCTAAAGACAACAGTTTGTTTAATGCCCTAATATCATGATGACCGTTTGATAAAAAACGAGCCTTGGCCAGACAATCCAGTGACTGACATTATGTTTACATAATTGGGATCGGACGACATGCATCAACCAAGTCACCTCTGATATCAAGCATGGGTTGTATACACAGGTCGAAAGAGGCAACATTGCATTAGAAGTAGAAGCATACAATTTTCCTGCATGCTGTATGTTTACCTGGGCATGTTTATTGATATGTTTACCTGGGCATGTTTATTGATATGTTTACCTGTGTGTCGCAGCACCTGCTGATGATCATGCACAGCCTGGACTGCTACGTCACTGATGTCCCTGCCGGTTCGGACCTCGAGAAGAAGTTGACTGACCCCACCTCCCGTAAAGCCTTCTATGTAAGTTTGATTGCTTGATTGTTGTTTGACGCTGCTCTCAGCAATATTCCATCTATATGGCGGCGGACTGTAAATAATCGAGTCTGGACCAGACAATTCAGTGATCAACATCATGAGCGTCAATCCCAGCATTAGGATACGATGGCATGTCAACCAAGTCAGCGAGCCTGACCACCCGATCCCAGTAGTCGCCTGTTCCGACTAGCAATTTCAAAACGGATCTTCACAGTTCTATGCAAGTGTTCATTTCATCGCGACGGTATGAAAGAAAGCGCTTTCTCTGACAGAGATGCGTCTGTACCCTACACCATTCAAAGACATGCACGTCAAGACATCACAGAAGGCTATCGCACCCACTAGACTCTACCCTAGTAATCTCTAATACTCCTTTTCTCGGGCTAAGTTAATCTCTAATGTCCCTCTTTTCTCGGGATACATTTACCTCTAATACCCCTCTTTTCCCAGTCTATATTTACCTCCGATACCCCTCTTTTCTCAGGTTAAAGTCATCCCAGTGATCGAGGCCGGCAACGACATGACCCGGACAACGCTGGACAAGGTACACTCCAAGTATAACGATATGCTAATGCGGGCTCTCTGCTTCAGAAGTGAGATGTTCAACCTCGACCTTTCAAGCATCGTCTGAATCGTAGAAAACATAATAGTCACCATGTCTCGCTTTGATACAAGTTTTGATAAAATTATTTAATTATTAAAAGTCTTTCTCCCTCTGCGGTTAAATTCCAAATGCATGTAAATGGAAAACAAACTCGAAAACATCGGCTCTTGTCGCATTTATGACAGCGTAGTACACCTGCAGTGACTTCTTTTGCTAGAAGCATTAATTCAGGAGACATCACAAAACTACCTCCCACGTACCCTTGTGGGTAATGAGATTGTGTCTTCAACACCTTCAAGTCACTACAGTTCTCCGGGTATGACATTAATGGTTTGCTGATGACCAATACTTATCAGAATCTCCACGACGTGAATTGAACCAGTGAAATTAGCAGTGACGAAGTTGTGAGAACCGTCTAAAACCACATGACGTGCAAAGTTGAATCTGGCCACAATTCCATTTTGAAACGTACAAAAAGAAGGTTACAGTACAGGGGCCTGTTTCACATAACTCTCGCAAACGTAAGATCTTCGAACTTTTCTCGCAGCTCTTGTACCTGGCATAATGTAACATAGGAGGTGCAAATGCTGTGAGAAAAGTTACGAGAGTTTTGTGAAACGGGCCCCTGGCTAATATGGTACTATGGAATCCCAGTGTGAGCAGATGTCACTGTTTAATTACATCAGCAATACAAACCTAAAGTGTGCTTCTCAATACATATCAGGTCATCTCTTGTTTTCCCAGAATAACCTCATTTGAGGTTTCTGTTTTGGAGGGACAGGTTTTAATTTTTTCTCGAAAGATCTCTTCTCAGGTTTTACTTTTCGTTTGTAAGACCGCTTCCCAGATTTTAATTTTCCTAACATTATATGAACATCAACATTCAAATGATAGATGAGTGTTTGAAATCAACTGAAAATATCGTTCAAGATACTTACAATGATAATGCTTTTCCAAGCGGGAATGGAATTATAAATGTCAGATCCGGGCCGATGAAAGTTGTGGGTTAAATTACACGTGTATCTACTTCTAGTTACTTTCAGTAAATTGATTTTACGCGCGCTTCAGTTATTGCTATGCAAGTTCATTAATGACCATCTACATTGGAATTTGTAATTGCCAATCATTGACGGTATATATGTTAGAGAAAACACTTCTCGTTTTTGGCAGAAAATGTAAAACCATTGGGATTTCCCAACCCCCTCCGGTTTTATATTGTCCAACAAAATCGATGAGAAGTGTTTTCTCCAGTACATATCGCACGGGGTAGATGCATTAACAGCGGGTAATGAGGGGGTTACTCTGCTATAACCATGATCAAGTGTACTCTGTTGTCACTGTGTATCAGGTTAATAGCCGAGGTAAGCCCACCAGATCATATCATGGTGTGGTGGCTAAATGTCAGGAAAGTCCACCAGGACGTATCATGGTGTGGTGGCTAAATAACAGGAAAACCCACCTGGCTGTATCATGGTGTGGTGGCTAAATAACAGAAAAACCCACCTGGCTGTATCATGGTGTGGTGGGTAAATGACAGGAAATCCCACCTGGATGTCTCAAGGTGTGGTGGGTAAATGACAGGAAATCCCACCTGGATGTCTCAAGGTGTGGTGGGTAAATGACAGGAAATCCCACCTGGATGTCTCAAGGTGTGGTGGGTAAATGACAGGAAATCCCACCTGGCTGTATCATGGTGTGATGGCTAAATGACAGGAAATCCCACCTGGATGTATCATGGAGTGGTGGCTAAATGACAGGAAAGCCCACCTGGATGTATCATGGTGTGTTGGCTAAATATGAGAGGAAAGCCCACCTGGATGTATCATGGTGTGGTGGCTAAATATGAGAGGAAAGCCCACCTGGATGTATCATGGTGTGGTGGCTTAATGACAGGAAACCCCACCAGGTTGTGCCATGGTGTGTCAACTTAATACAAGAGGAAAGCCCACCAATTTATGTCATGGTGTGTTGGCTAAATACAAGAGGAGAGCCCACCAGGTTGTGCAATGCTGTGTTGGCTTAACTGTAGGGGAAAGCCCACCAATTTATATCATGGTGTGTTGGCTCAATATGAAAGGAAAGCCTCCAAGTTATATCATAACACACTGGCTTAGTAGGAGACTAAAGCCACCAAGTTATATCATGGTACATTGGCTTAGTATGAGACTAAAGCCACCAAGTTATATCATGGAACATTGGCTTAGTATGAGACTAAAGCCACCAAGTTATATCATGGTACATTGGCTTAGTATGAGACTAAAGCCACCAAGTTATATCATGGTACACTGGCTTAGTATGAGACTAAAGCCACCAAGTTATATCATGGTACATTGGCTTAGTATGAGACTAAAGCCACCAAGTTATATCATGGTACATTGGCTTAGTATGAGACTAAAGCCACCAAGTTATATCATGGAACATTGGCTTAGTATGAGACTAAAGCCACCAAGTTATATCATGGAACATTGGCTTAGTATGAGACTAAAGCCACCAAGTTATATCATGGAACATTGGCTTAGTATGAGACTAAAGCCACCAAGTTATATCATGGCACATTGGCTTGGTATGAGACTAAAGCCACCAAGTTATATCATGGCACACTGGCTTCGTTGGAGACTAAAGCCACCATTTAGGACTGCATGACAACACTGCATCAGAGGGGGGAGATGTGACCAAAAAATTTAATAATTTGCATAAGAGTAATAGCATATTTAAAGATTTTTATTTTTTTTTCTTTTGAAATATCTATAAATGGCTTTGGTTCTACATCTTCTACACCCACAAAAGTGAGTGGAGAATACTACAATTTGCATTGTGCAAATTAATATATATTTGGGCAATGTCGTTTTTAACAATCCATAGAGTTCCAACTATGGTCCTATATTTGCAAATCAGTGGAAAACAACAAATCTATACCGTAAGTCATGTAAAGATCTACTCTAAAAGCTATACTGCCATCCTCATATATATATATACTACCCATAAAATGTCTAGACTCACTTGTGTTATCATGACCACCTACTTCAGCCAGCTGTTTTAAACTTGATTCTGCAAAATATTCCATACTGTTTATTGCTACTGTTTACAGATGAACCCATATATTCTAAAGCGAATTGGTACCGTTAAAAAGATTATTGTATGTGTTCAAGAAATGACGAAACTTCGTGAATTCTCAACAAAACTTTTCACCAAAATGCAGCTGTTCACATGCAAAATACTTGCACATATTTTCAGTAGTTTGATGCATGATCCTCATGCAGTGTATCTGCAGAAAATCTGCATTTGATTCCCCCATGTCTGTGGCGAAATTCAACCTCAATGTAAGCATATGAGTCAGTGAGTTAATATATAACTTCACACTGGCAACATCTCAGCCATATCAGGATGATGTTACCATATGAATATGTACGTAACTTAAAGTGAGTGTTTTAAGTGAGTGTAAACTTTTCATGGGTAGTGTATGTGTTCCAGTGGTTTGTGTAGCCAAAAAAGGAAATTCTCTCTAAACCAGATTCAACAAGATCAATCATTTAGTTTTATCCATAAAATGGGACACAATAAAATTCATTCATACACAAAAACCAACATAAAAATAAACACTTTTTTCAAATGTTCTCAAATACAATTTACATGATATGATTTGACTAGTGTTGATGAGCACTGATGACATATTTCATTGAACGAATAAGTGAATAAAAACCACAATAGAGAATGAAAGATAGAATGTTTTTTGTTTTCGACTAACCACGCTCAGTAGCTGTAAAATCAGTGATTAATATCACAAGTGGCTGTCTTTCCTTGCCATAGACGAAACAGAATTAATCAAGCTGCATCGGACCTCAAGATCGAACTTTAAACAAGATGAAGTCATCAACATGTCCACAATGGCAAAATACTCTTCAGGAATATGTCTACTAGTTATAACATGTAAATAGCAAAGTGGAAGGAGACTACTGAAAGGTTTTTAAGTTCTGCTCCATGGAGAGTGCACTCCCACCAATTTCCCCTGACGTCAAACTTCTTGCCATGGAGACCAGGGTTCCCCTTGATGCAGAAACCCTGCATATATGACACAGTGTGAAGTGAAATTACACTTAAAAATCAAAGCTGTGTCACTTATGATGCAATAAAATCACTAATCCAAACCACACAATTCAGTGCCTTAGGTAATAAATGTAACTTAATGATTTCTAACCGATTTGAGGGTACACATGATAAATCTTAGGAAATCAGACTTGGAGGCATATCCCTGAAAAAATAATTATTAGTTGAAAATCAATTATCTTTGTAAATTGTTTGAACCTCAAATTTTTATTTTTATTATGAATCCTGGGCTGATTTCAGTCCTTATGAAAAATGTTTAAATAGGTCTGAAAGCAAACATTTCATTTTCATCAAAGAGACATCATTCTGTCATTTCATTTTCCTTTCTGTCATGAATTTTAAAGATCAGCAGAAAATTTAAAGCAATTCAAATCCTTGACCAGCACAGAGAAAACCTTAATGATAAAGCAGTACTCTTAGTCTGGCAAAAGAAGCACAAAACTGTCACCAACAAAAGCAATCTGTGAACACGTTGAAGTATTCCAAACAGAACTTAAACAAGAAGGTGTTGGAGAAGCACCCGGACTACACACTTGCGGATGATGACTGAGATGACTCAATGCCACTGGCATCAGATTCAATGCCAGAATCACTCAGCTCTCTGACAAGCTTCTTCACATTGTCCCTGTCAGCCTTTCCAAGGTTGTTATTTTCATCCTGGGATGATTTCGTCTCAGTATCCTTAGATTTTAAGGTATCTTCCTTTTCTTTCGTTGGACCTTTTGGTGCAGATTCTTCTTCTGTTGTGTCTTGGTCTTTCTCTTGCAAAGATTTTTCTTTCCCTTGAAGAGATTGTTCTTTTTCATGAGCAGGGTCCTCTGCAGTAGATTTTACTGCCTCTTCTTTTGCCGCTGTAGATTCCTCAACCTCTTTCTCTTCTGCTCCTCCTGTTTCAGATGATTCATTCTGTTCTGTGTCATTGTTTTCATCAACTTTATGGTTTGGTGAGTTTTCACTGGAGTTAGCTCCCTTAGCACTTTCTTCAGCATCACTGACCATTTTGGTTTTCTTTGGAGAATCATCCTTCTGCAACACAAAATATCAACAAGCACTGAAATCACTTTGGAACAAATTCAGTGAATTCTAAATATTTCTTTATACAGTCAGTCATCTCTCGCATAACGCAGGTCTTGGGGTCCACGAATGACCCCCCGCGTTATTAGACATCCGCGTTATAGTACCTATTACATTATGTGGAACAAAGGCCGAGTTAGATCGTATACTAGTATTCCAAAGACATAACAAAACTGCTGTTTCGTGAATTGGGTCCAGTAAAAATATATTGTATCGTTGAAGGTGAAAATAAACACACTTTGAAAATGAAAATATATATATATGTACGGGAAACTTTGCAATAAAAAATCACTACCTGTTATCAAAGACGTATATTCACGTGGATATACATCTTTGTTGTTATTCAACTAAGCCGGAAATAGCGATCAGCTGTGCACAGATGTTTAGGTCCAATGTACCGGCGATTCAGGTAAAAACGATCCGATAATATTACATCAAAGAACTTCTATTCCATTATCAGAATATTTTACATATTAAGCTGTTATTGTAACAGACTATTTTACATTGCTATCTGGTTAGTTTATAATGCGAGTTTTCTGCAATGTGGATATGTACGATAAACACTGTAAGTTGCCATCCGCACTGAATTTCACTAAGTTATAAGAGTGCAGCAGCTGATTTGTTGATGAGCTATTTTCGATTTCGTGAAGGGGTGTGATCGCAGTACAACCTTTTTATGAGAGCCACGGATTACCCGCCGGTTTAACCGAATCCGCGGTATCGCGGAGCGCGTTATTGTGAGGGACGACTGTATATGCATACCTATCCTGCACTACTTAGGAAAAGAGTAAGTAGTCTAAGATTAGCTAAAAATTTAGTAGAATCTAAATATATTTTTAACACTTTTCCTGCTCTACTGCAGGAATGGTTAAAAATGTATTATTTCTAAATACTTTTAATTTTTAGCAAATGCATATTTTGTTTGAAAATTAAAGATATTGTTAAAAAAAAGACTTAGATCACTGAATAAAATGTGTGCAGTGCTCCTGATAAGGTGCATATTTGCGTATTTCACTCAATAAAAGCACATTTACTCTCTAAAGTACAAATATGGGAGTACTGAAAACACATAAGAATCACTTGAAACCCATTCAGGCTATAATACCTTGTGTAAATTACACAATGAACTAAACTGGCTTGTGTAGGGCAACTGTTTGTGGCGCACAAACTCTACAACAGTGTTAGCAAATGTTGTGATGCCTATATATACATACATTATTATGGCCGCAGCCACTGTCTGAAGTTAACTGTAGTAGTCACATGACTTTCACGCTGTGTTTGAAAATGGTTGCCAACTATCTGGCTACACAGGAATTGAGAAGCATTTATATTTATATAATTAAGTGTTAAACATCCAAATAGGATTAAGAAACTCTTTATAAAAGTACCCCATTCTTCAAACTAGTGCTAGTATACAATATGCTAGTTTTTCCTAAAAAAACCCCGTCCTTACACATACATAAGCAGACATGGGTGTAAATACCCAATTGCTTGAAGATTTATTTGGAGCTCTGTGTGTAAAATGTTTTAAGAATCCATCAACAATGTTAAACCAATGGGATGTAATTTCCACCAGATAGCAACATACAAGCAGAGCTGCGTACTACAGAACACGAATGTTGAACAAGCAAAATAGGCTGTAGTTGAGTTTAGTCCACTTTTACATCACACAAGACATATGAATACCGCAGACTAACTTTTTGTATGTTTAAACACAAAGTTCTTGTACTCTATGGCTTGGTTTGGTTGTTGTGTTGATAAGCGCTGCCCTCAGCAATATTCCATCTATATGTAACAATTCATACAGAATAACAAAATCTGGACCAGACAATCCAGTGATCAACAGCATGAGCAACAATCTATCCCATTGGGATATGATGACATGTGTCCAGGGGCCTCATTATTTTGTTTACAACTTTAAGAAAGTAAACTGACTAATTTTCCACTTACCCTGAATTTATAGCATAATCATGATGATGACATTATTATGTGATAAATAAAGATGGAATTTGATGTCAATGCTTACTGGACTTTTTCTTAAAAAGTTATAAGTAGCAAAGAAAGACTTTATTATCATCATGAAATTCAGTGGCCACATTTTGAGCCGATATGAAATGGAATCCAAGTTTATTTACGCTTTGAAACCATATGTGGAAATTTCCTCTTAGTCCACGGACAAGTAAGATACCAATAACTGACTGCCCAAAATGAAAACTAACTTGACCTGGGCATCAAGCATGAGATTTTTTAACCCCTGCAACCAAGTCAACCAAGTCAGCGAGTCTGACCACCCACTTCTGTCAGTTGCCTCTTACGACAAACATGGGTGTGAATGAAAAGAAGACATATTCTAACCCGGTAGCTGAAGACCTATTCTAACCCGGTTGCTGAAGATCAATTCTAACCCGGTTGCTGAAGACCTATTCTAACCTGGTTGCTGAAGATCAATTCTAACCCGGTTGCTGAAGACTAATTCTAACCCTCACAGGTTTCTGGTCTATTATAACTGTGACATACTTGAATCACATCCCATGGTGGCGGAGCCTGATCCTTGCAGCGACGCAGGGCAAACTTCCAAACTCCAAACCCAGAAAGGCCTGTTGTGTTCCAGAACTTCTCCACGGTGTAGATTCCTGGAGGAGAGACAGTCAAGGGCATCCATCAAAGGTGGATGGGTGAGACAAAAGAACACTGGGAGAGTGGGTGGTGGAAACGGATGGTGGATGGGTGCGAGTGAAAAAGTCACTGGTGGGTGCTACAAAATGGAAAGTTTAATTGTTTTTTTTTTAATTTTTCTAAATTTTATGTTAGGGGAAGGGGTAACAATATTTTATGGTGAAGGGTCAAAATCAACCTATGGAAAAACAAGCATGTGGCCAGACATAGTGTCAAGCAAACAGTAAATTCCCTGCAACACATTTACGTAAAAAAAACAATATCTAAATACAATGATGCAGACTAACTCTGACATTACTCACCATCGTATCTGTAGCCTTCTTCAGGCGCAAACGGACTGTCCAGTTTATAGCCTCTAATAACCCTGACTGGATTTCCGTTCTCACAATTCTTGGACAATGCCAGGTTACCATTGGTCAAGGTCTGGTCTTTAGACTGCGGAGCTGTTCGCAGGTTCTGTGGATAAATCACTTCTGAGTGAAATCTCATGGCTTATGTGTAAGTTGCAATAGCAAAAATATGTGACAAAATCTCATCCTATAACATTGTTGTGACAACATATGTATATCTTGGCCAACTTAGGCCCACTAAACAGAGTATTATTAATATTATTAGGTGAAGGTTTGCAGTACAGATTAAGCGCATATCACTCTCACCTCACTTCCTGTTCAAGACCACATGCTCATAGCACCTAGATATTGTTAACATGACAGATCCTAATAAAGTTTTTATAAAATTCAAAGCTCTTCCTTGTAACCTCCTTACAGTTGTGCCATAACTAATACAGCGACAAGATCAAAGTGAAGCTATATATCTGCAGCAATGATGGAAATACTCACTTAGCAAGACTTATTGCAAATTTTGTTAAAAAATAAACTTAAACTGGAATAAGACAGCCCCAAAAGGTAACTTGGAACAAAATGCTGTATGTTGAAAACCCCTTTTTCAACGACATACCAACCTTTGGATTAGATGCTGTTCCTTTCAGATCTCGGCCACCTGGAATAATTCAATTCATAAACTGAACAAGTCACTGAACTCAGTTACAACCCTAGTAAAACATTAGTTTCCAGTTTTTATGAGTATCACAGAATCCAACTTATTTGTAACTTCCCATTACTTAGAATTATCACAGGAAACAAGCTCAAAAATTACTTCCCATTACTTAGAATTATCACAGGAAATGAGCCTTATATTTAATTTTCGGTACCAAACTACTTAACTGTCTCTTGTAACCTTCATGGGTTAACAGGACACATTTCAAAATCCAAAGTATGTACATGCATTTGGGATTACCTTCTCCTGTGTAGGTGAAACATTCACCAAGGTCAATATTGTCGTCATATCCCCCAGACAGGGCTACAGAATACGCCCCTTCTTCGCCACGGTGGATACCAGCAACAGTTGGTCTGGGGGCACAAGTTTTATGATGATAATTACAATAGTTAAAGCACTGAGAAGCTTATGATGTCAACTGAGTGAGGGGGTGAGTTCAGATTTTAAGTCCGACCAGATGAACTTCAGCCATGGAAAAATAACTTAAAATATCAGAGTTAGATAGGCAAAACTAGTATGAAAATCTGAACTATGAAAGATAATACAGTATAAAAAACAGATCATATAGATTACCAACAACTGAAGGTAGATCACCATACCATACTAGGGACCATGTCAAATGAAAATTTGCTTTATGCCATAAAGACGAATGAATGAAATTATAAATGCAAATTAAATTTGTTGATGTTTTTAACTCAATACTATTCAAGCTATACAACAGTTGTCTAAAGAAAAAAACATCTTTTGTTGAAACTGTGTACAGTGTAGTGTATTTGGTTTTTTTTATTTGATTAAACATTTAATTGAACAAAATGGGCCTGCATATCTCATTCAGGGCCTGCAGATTTTCAAGCCTGAAGGTGGAAGCAGGCCCTGACGGGCAACTGGCACATTTATGTACTTCAAACACTGAATGGTGAAGATCACTTGATGACATATGGAGTTGTCCTCAGATGTTCACTCATGTACAGGTATTCCACCCCAGTGAGATTCAGTCAACCACCACACACCTGTGGACACCATCTCTACTGCAGTCAATCCTGTAGTTCCATACAGTCCCGATTTCCACACCTACAGGAACCAAAGAGGAACAAATTAAACAAAAAGGAACTCAAGATGTGAGTTTATCAAGAACACACCAAAGTGTAATTTTTGCAATAAAAATGTAATTCTCTGAATAAAATTAATATGTTATACTTATCCTGACTCATGCTTACTAGGATTATCTCCTCTCTCTATGCAAAGATAGTGGAACACTTGAAATCCCCTGCAGTTCCCTTCTTTTGAATTGGACGTAAAATCACACCTTTCCGTTACCTCCCAGCTTTCCCAGTAAAATTGGTCACATGACCTGCCATGCTCATCACTCTCTCTGATAGTAGTATAGGGAATGATAGTTCTGGCTCACTTTCACAAAAAGTCTCTACAACGCCTTATTTACTAAATAAGACGTTGGTGGGCCCCTTAGCTCTTGCTACTATTACCCCTACTACAAAAAAGTTGGCGGTAATTACTGTGCCTTGGTAGGAGGTAACACTGTGCCGTACGGTACGATCAATAATTCTTCTCTTACAAACCCCCTACCCGGCCCACCCCTCAAGTAGTATAAGTTAGGTTCGTCGGCTTTCATATCCACTTTATCTATGTTGTAAGTTTTGACTGACCATATAGGATCGGTGGCTCGCTTACGGCTATCGCCCTCGTGTTCCCCCGGCTGGTATAGATACCTCACTAGAGCCCTATCTGGTATCTGTTTCTCCTTCCCACGCAATGGAGCGGCCGACTCTGCAACTACTGATTTTAGTTTGATAGCGTCTGCCGGTTTCTTACCGGTGAGACGGGTGACTTCATGGTTGATTGCCGACACCACCTTGGGTAACCTCGTGACCCATTCAGTCGATCGTTTTCCAGGGGTGGTCATCTCCCTAGCATACTGATAGCCGAACAAGCGCTCAGCCAAAGTCCTATTAAATCTCTCCACTATGGCTTGGCTGCGATGGGCTCCGGCCGTGCCACGCCTGACCTTTGTATCGTGTTTGGCTAGCAGTTGTGACACGGCACCCATGAACTCCCGTCCGGGGTCAACTTGCAGCTCTGTTGGCCACGTCAGTGGGCTGCGTTTGTATATACGTTCAAATCCTCTGGCTACCTGGGCCGAATCTTTCGTGGTCAAGGGTTCGGCTTCCTTGTAACGACTGGCTACATCCACTACGGTTAAGGCATACTTGTACCTCTTATCGTGGGGTAGGAACAGTAGGTCTGCCTGGTGAATGCTATTAGGTATGTTAATACCGAACCTCCTTCTAGGCACGTAGCGTGGTGCCGGTAAATAGATCTGCCACAGGGCTTGTTTTTCAAGCCACGCTTTGGCTTCCTCCGGGGGTACTCGCGCTAGTTTAGCTAGCTTATCTACTGCGTTAGCTCCTTTCCAGTACCCACGCGGGCTGTAGTAAATAGCCTCAAATTTTTTCATGTCCATACGCGTATGTGTTTATTCCATCAATAGCTATCCAACGTTTCGTGTCCATAGGCGACAGGGACGTCTTGTTTATAGTCAGTCCGTATATCTTATGCCCATCACTTCTAAGTGTGTTCATTTTATGTCTAAAGGTACGGGTCTTGAACAGGGCTTCCTTGAATCTGGCGTGTTTGATGTGTTGTTTCACCACATACTTCTTAACCCCCTTAGCCTTCCGGATCTCACTATTGTCGGCTTTCAGTATGGAGTACATCTTAGGTCTCAACCCTATGTACTCGGCTATGGGCGTGCCAGCACACTCGTCCTTCATCTTACCTAGGACCTTTTTATTTACAGTACTGTGTATGGCATGGGTCTTAGGGTAATCGCTGGTGTCGTATAAATCAAGGTGTTTTTTCATGTCCTCGTACACGTCCTCGGTTCGAATCTCCATCAGCAGGGAATCCGTGTCAGTGTACAGTACTTCACACCTGTCGCCGTACTGTTTCTTGAGCTCGTTGTAGTAAAAGTCGTACATCAGGTGTTTGGATAAATCGAGGATGCTCATCCCCACGTAAACAGGCCGGTTGAATTTTATGTGGCTTTTCTTCATGTGTATGGCAACCAGGTTGTCTGTAAATATTTTATTACGGTTGAATGCCGGACTGGCTATCAATTTCCTGAGCTTGTCTTCCTCACTAGATCTAACCAGCTTCACGGTCACGCGTTTCCTCAGGTTCTCCATAGTCTTACCAAACACCGAGTTGTTCATGAGCTTGTAGAGATTTTTCTCAAAATCACTGGTGGCTTTTTTTCGTAGGTCTGTGTTCATTCTGATGTAGGGCTCCATCCATGGGCTCTGGTCGAACATGAGCACCCTGTGTATTTTGGTCAGCCTCATACCCAACGACAGGTACAGCTGTAGGTTGCGATAGTGAACGATGTACTTGGTCTTATTCATTAAGTTAGGCACGAGTTTTTCAACGTCTGTCACACGCCCACCTGACAAGTTATGTTGGTACTCAGACATCCAGTCTGGGTTAACCCTCATACGTTCGGGGGCCAGGGGGTAGCTGTTGTGCGATGTGTGTAATTCCTTGGGATACTCTAAGTCAACCTCGAGGATATAACCTTTGTTCGAATCTGGTGCAACCCCCATAACATCAACGTGGGGTACCCATTCGAATCCCCCTGTAGGTAGATACTGACTCATGGCCCAGCCGTACAGGTTGTTTGCGTCGAGGTAGAGAATGTGATTGGTTGGTTTGTTAGGATCGTAACCTTTCACGTATTGATTATTTGCTTTCGCGTATCGTTTGGATGCCATGGAAATCCCACCTCGCAAACCTTTCTCAATGAATAGGTGCATGTCGTAATCTGTGAGCAATTCCAAATTAACTCCGGTCTTTTTAAGCAAGGCGTCCCACGACAGACCTGGGCTGGTGTAATACCATGCGGGATCGAGTTTATACTGCTTTAAACATGTCTGCCTAAACGTTTCAAACACGTCGGCTAACAGCAGTACATCTGTCCTCAAGTACAGGTCGTGATAATCACCCAGGTTCTTACAACCCAGTTTATTCCATACGTTAGTCGCGTGCGAGTAATCATCTCGTGAGACGGACGCCTCATTCAGCTTGCTATAAAAGCAGTCAATAGGGGGTAGTCTGGTCTCGGTGAACTTAGCCCAACTATCCATGTACTCATAGGGGTACACACCCTTCCTCATAAGCAGGGGTCTAGTCTCGGCGTCTGTGTATCGATCGGTGATAGGGAAGGTATTGTTGGCCTTGACCAGACTGTCGAGTGACGACAGGAGGAACTGAAACGAGTCAATGAACCTAAGTCCGTTTAAGCTGAAGGAGATGTATCTCTCCATGTTGTTGGGGATGCACGTTATATTACCATCAATTTTCGCGATGGCCTGCATGATCAAGTGTGAGTCGTACCCTCTCAAGTTGTGAAAGACAACGGGGATGTTTATTGTCCTAGGGTTGATTTTAAGCTTGAGGTTGCACGCGCTGTGAGCGGCGCCTCTATACTTACCAGTTATGTGGCAGTGATCTCTCACCGAATCACCGTTAAGTGGTGAGTCGCACACGTGACAGTTAGTGCTACTAGCGTGAGCTAGCCTGTCGACTCGGGTCATACGCATGGGAGCGATTCTATACAATGCATTCCTAATAATTTTTTCTTCCTCCTGCAAACACTTTAGAAACCTTTCAGCCGCGTCAGGCCCCCTATACACTACCGGAGCTTTCGTTTCCCCGTCACAACGGACGACAATGTATCCAAACGAACAGGCTTTATGCTCTTGTGTCTTGTGGGTGAAGCTACCACTGGGAGCCTCGCCGGCGGCAGCCACTAAGGCTTCGAAGTCGGCGTATATAATATAAGGTACAGACATTTGGTTCTTGTGGTTACTGAATTTTAGGATATTTTCACCTTCCTTAGGCATGTCGATTCGTATGGCCGTCTGCCCCACACCTTGACAATCATCCCGGTGGGATTCTAATAAATCAGCTCGACTGAAACCGTGTAGGCATCGTACACAAAAGTGTTTTTCCCCAACGTGTTTCGACTGGTCGTGCAACAACCGGCTGAGATGTTTTATCCACGTGTAGTGATACTTTTCACCTCGCTGGATCATGAATATATTGATAACTTGGCGATCCTTCACCGGGCTGACCCTGTGTACTATTGTTGTGTTACCTTCGTGCCCAAAGACATTTATAGCCAGATTATTCTGTTTTTCTACTTTAGTGATCTGGGATATTGGGGTGGGTTCATCTATACCATCCCAATTAAGCCCATCGTCTTGGGGATAGCTAGAAAGCCTATCTGAATTCTTGCCAGCTGGAAATAAGGCTGACCTGATAGCTAACCTAAGGCAATCGTTTCCTCTATTCTTAACGTTTACTATGGCATGTTTGTTCCTATAGTAGGGAGGCAAGGCTAGGTATGACCCGCCTCTGAACGGCACGTAGTTAGCTATGTCTAGATAGACATTATCGATTTTATCTACAGCCCACCCGGACCCCAAGTGTGTGTAGCGTTCTAGGTATTCTCGTATCTGCTGAAAACTTGTATCGATTGATGCGTCAATGGTCTCTGCATGTGTGACGACCTCTTGTTTACCTCGGAAGTAAGGCTGAACATACTCAGTGGTACTCCCAACCTGCTTATCGAGCGACATTTTCACTGTGATCTGAAACTTGATACTTCCTAGGTTATTTAGTTCCTGGTTGACCTTATCAGCTATCAGAGGCTTGATATCTGTAATGTCTATGTTTCTATCAACGTGCATGCGCCAACCTCTCAAATAATTGCCTACGGCGTGCTCAGTGCGCACGAACTGTAGGTCAATAGCTCTATTCTGTCGTAATAATTCTACAAGCTGTGGTTTTCTCATACGGGAATACCCGCCTAAACCCAAATCGTGTGCCTCGGCTTTCAGTTGTTTTACAGTGGGAGGTTTTGCTACGGGGGCATGTGATAACAATGCGGTTAACCCGGCTCTCCCCAGGTTTGAATAACCCGTGTATCCAAGCTGTTTTGCTTGAGCTTTTAATTGTTTTACCGTAGGAGGGGCTTCTAAACCTAGTAATCTCAACAATGCTGACTTCCGCATTCTAGAATACCCGATCACACCTCTCTGTTTTGCGACCCGCTTGAGCTCGCGCACAGTAGACATAGTGTTTACACCTAAGAGAACCAATGTCTAATTGGTTCACAGTAAGGGGAGGTAACCCTTAAGTGGCTATCTTGAGCAGTCGCCTACGTTCTTTTATGTAGCCTTTTTTATTCTCGTAGATGAGTTGATGTCTGACTACGTTCGCTCCGTGAGCTTTACATAGACAGTAGTTTCCTTTAACCCCGATACCACACACAGAACACGTGTAGTTAGGACTTCCCATATGGAAACAACAGAACCCCTGATTCCTGCATTTCCTACCACAGGCCTCGGTCTTCCCCATAAGTATATATTCGCATCGGTATGGAGCGGGTCTCATGTTTACTTATATAGGTATTTTAATTTAATTGCTTCGCAACCAACGCAGTAGCTGCTATACCCAACACTATGAAGCCCAGTTCACGATTCATTTGTCCCTTGGATGGTGTGTAGTACTGAGCGAGTGTGGGTTTATTGAGCGGTTCCAATTGTTTACCAGTTAGTAGATAGTATTCTTTCATTGCTTCATCGACATCGTTGAATGTTTTAATGGCATGGTTTTCACGCTTGAGTTGTTCGTTAATAAAATCGATCCTCTGAAGGCGTTTTTTAGCGTACTCAGCCTGTGCCCTTTGTAATTTCTCAGTAGCGAGATCGTGCCGCTTCCTTTCTTCCTGTATTTCAGCCGCGTGATCATCTCGTAGTTTCGAGAAGAGGAAATTACTCCCGGAAAATGCCAGGGCATTCACTAACGCCCCACCGACCATCATAGCTATCGTGGCCATCCCTATATTTATTTCATTATATTATCAGGTATTATTCCTTGTTTTACTAGGATGTCTTTTGTGGCCATCGCCATACCAAGGTTCATTATGAGCATACCCATATCCTGCAGGTTGAAATCTAGCTTGATAGTTGGTTGTTTAAGCACCATTTTAGTCAACCGAGCGTACCCTACTGCTAGACTGGCTACCACTGTGGCGTGGTATGCGTCGTTGACGAACGTTTTCCCCTCAGACATTATGTATATGATATAAAATATTAAAATTATAACATGATATGCGGGTCAATAGTGGGGCCTGCTGGCGGCGTGGGGGTACCCCCAGAGTTTCCCTCAGTTCCCTCACGTGTATATAACCATGTTATAACCACGGCAGCAGTTACGCCTACAGCCAACAACAGTCGGGGGTTGGTCACTTTATGTTGGTTACACCACCGTTTTTTACCGGCAGCTACTCTCTTAGGATTCTTCTGCCTGGTTACTGTTGAAGTGGTCTCCACCGTCACTGTTGGGGGTGGGGTCTCCTCCACTGGGGTTTCCTGTGCAGCATCCATCTATACTATTATTATTATTCTTTCTCTCAAATTGACAATGTTTTGCCGTGATAATCGCCGCCGTCACTGGAGCCAACAACATACCATATTTGTGGTACAGCCCGCAGCTGATAGAGCTCACGGCGTGTTCGATAAAAGGGTCTTTCTCGAGGTCCTCCCACAGGTAAAGTCGGCGCTCTGGTGGAATGGGAAGGAAGTGTGATACAATACCGGTGTATATCTGGGTCATAGCCGATCCTATTGTCTTTGTCATTTCTGCTCCGAGCCGGGACTCGTATCTAGCGTACAGCTTATCGATTTCTTCGGCTGACATTTTGTGAATTTTATCCGGAGTGTAGTCTCCAAAGTAATGTTTGGCTTTGCCGCCAACAGCCAACGCCACCAGTTTCTCTCGCTTGTCATCAGTGGGGCCTGCCGGCGTGGGGGAACCCTCCAACGACAATTGTTCGAGCAATTCCTCACACTCCATCTTATAATATAACAAGTAAGATTTAGTTTTAACTATATAATACCCGATGCAGACAAAACACAGAGAAATGAAGGTTAAGTTGCACACGACAAATACTTCAAATATCATAGCTATATGCTTAGCTTTGCTTAGCTTTGCTTAGCTTTGCTTAGCTTTGCTTAGCATACTATATATGCTACTGGTTGGTCGGTCTTTAGCACGAGCTTAGCGTGTTTAGTTTCAGCGAGCTGTTTCTTTACCCGTTCCCGTTCTAATTTACTCATCACATCGTTCTCTCTCAAACACTCCTCGAACGAATCCCTGTCCTTGCAGTGAAATAAGGCCACCCATCGCGTCTGCTCCCTGAGGTCTTTCAACACCGAGTTGAACTTCTGCGTTAGCACCCAGACGCTGTGATTTGCATGCCGGCCGGAGAAGGCCAGGTACGATAGCATGTCTCTCTTTTTTGTTATCTCGCGATTAGCGCTGCAGTCGTCCAGTATGAACAGCGTCGGTTCCCCTTTAAATTTCTCGTGAAGAGCTTTCAACCAGTCCTGCAGGCGTGTTCCAGGGTCGATTTTGTGTACGTCCGGGTCCGTCATCACCCAAGGTCGCGCGTACGTTTTATTCATGCTCAGAGTAGGGCACATGATAACGATGTTATCGAACACATCCTTGTAGTAACCCTCCAACATATCCAACACGAAAACGGTCTTCCCACAGCCAGTCTGCCCGCACACTATAGCGCAGTGTGGGTCAGTGGGTAGTTGTGGGTACCCCCGGGGGGTGTGGGGCAGTGGGGACTGTTTATTGTTGGGGGGTGTGGGGGGGTACCCCCCATCAGTAGATGGCTTGCACGAATCTCCCATTGTCTATATTAAGTTGCGCGTCCATAATAACGTACAGATATAATTTCAACTTACCAGCGGTTTGAGCCTTCTTAGTAATCTGGATGGTTATCCCTTCGCTACCGTTATCTATACGGCGCCCGCTACCGTGCAGTTTATCATCATCCGTGGATCGCATGTCCAACCATAGGGCGTACTTGGTGGTCAGGTATTCACCGATCTGCACGGAGCCGAGGTCCAGGTCCTTTGTTATGTAGTCCCCCACTGGTAGCTTTTTTATCTCATCCCACTGCTGGTGTGGTCTCATACCATGACTGAACAGCTGGTTGGGCACGCCCTCGATGGTCACTTCCACCTTTTCAATCTCGGGGTTGAAAAACTTCTCGCTGTCCCTCCGGAATGGATCGTTATCCTCCACGGGGACGACCAGGATACCTTTCATCGATCGCGCCGGCACGTTCAGGTTGATATTCCACACAGTGTCGCTCTTATCTCGCACGACTGATCTATGCCTCAGTACGCGATCGTACAGGATGGCCATCTTCCCAGAGTACTGGTTTCGAACCTGCCTGGCCAGCTCCGGGCTAGTGACCATGTCGAACTCAAGAGAGATGTTGTCTATGGCATAACTAGCCTCATCACCGTTCGGCGTACGCACTACTTTGCTATAGTCGTTAAACGTGAGCTCGTATTCGAGCCTATCACCCAGCGCGGCCTGGTAAAACGGCGCGTGTCCCGTGAGTAACTCGAAGTCGAGCGGCACGCAGAATCGATTCCCGTATGCTCGAGCGATGGCCTTTTCACCGTCCGATAGCTTGTCTTGCTGGTCTTGCGTGAAGACATACCCTATGCGCGCCCGGGTTGATTTGCTGATGCCCTGGTACACATCATTGACTCGTTCTCTCTCGCTTTTCCAGAGATCCTTGTAGCAGTGAAACACGTCGCTGTCGTCGATGCTCAGCACCTCGTTACTGCTGATCTTGACGGTCGTTTTCTTGATGATGGCTCGACCCACGTTCCGCACTAGCTCGCGTTTGTCGTTGTCGGAGGTCAACGTGATATTGAACGCCAGTCGAACAGTGCCTGGTACAATGAGGTCATTCTCACCAAGGTTTGGAAATCTAACCAGCAGAGTTTGATTCTGGTCTATCTTGCTGGGATTGTTGGTGATGGTCACCGACTGGCGCACGGCTCTGGCTCCTAATGGCTCTCTCAATCTTCTGAAAGGATCTAATTTTCTGCCGTACATTGTTATATAAAAGAAATGTATTTTTAATACTAATGGATGAAGACATAGATATGACGGAGATGCCGGGCGCTAGTGCCCAGGCATTCGATGATGAGCAGGAGACCTCATTTACTAGTTCACCATTGAACCAAGAACTCTTGGAAACAACGGTAAATGATTATTACGAAAGTTTAAGAAGAGATAAAAACTACGTTGAACCACAGGGTCGATACCATAAGAATTTTTTTATTGATACAAAGGGTGTTCTACGCCTTAAGTCTGACCCAGGGGTTGACCTCTTTAACAAGAGCAATAAAAAACCACTGGCCTTGTCAACTCTAGCCAGCCGCCATGGTGTCGAATTTATCCGTAAAAATCTAAACATGAATGATTACGGTGGTGCAATACCTAAGGCCGTTAAAGAAGATCTGCAAGCTACCAGATCCCACCTCACCACTAGAGATGAAATGACACCACAGCGTGCTACAGAAGCCTCGGACAGCATAGAAAAACTGTTGAGCACCTACTGGGACAAACCGTTACCGGGGTTTGACTTTCCGGTAAGGGAACTGCGCGGCTTAGACGAAGCCGTGAAACGCGTGCGTGGAGAACTCGTGAACAACATGGGTTAAACTGAACGAAATCGACGAGCACATCGCTAGGGAAAAAACCAAACTCAACGAAACTGAAAACGATGATAT
Source organism: Haliotis asinina (assembly GCF_037392515.1). Taxonomy (NCBI): domain Eukaryota; kingdom Metazoa; phylum Mollusca; class Gastropoda; order Lepetellida; family Haliotidae; genus Haliotis; species Haliotis asinina. The sequence continues at coordinate 22,460,543 of NC_090295.1, forward strand.
GAAGCGTCGTATCAATGAACGAATACGTGATTTAGAAGACGAGAGACGTACACGATTGGAAGCCGCTTCCTCGAATTGTGAACAGCTTCGATCCCAGATCAGTCGTATTCGGGAAACAATCGATAGAATACTGAATGAGGATACAACTTTAGCCAACAGGATTCGGATATTGTTCCGGGAGCAAGGGATCACCATCGCCAGCATTCTGACTGCATTGGGTTTCATCATATCAACCCTGGTGGTGTCACTGACAGGGGGAACCCCCACACCTGCCGGCGGGGGAACTCCCAGCGGTGGTGTTAAAGACTGGATAAAAAAACTCGGGGAAGGCCTAGCTAAACTGGCTGGTAAAGCCGCCGAAGCCCTTCCCGGCATCCTGGGTAGCATCGTCTCGTGGTTGTTGAGCGCTCTGGCTAAAACTGCCATGTGGCTCAGTCAAAACATGTGGGCAGCCATCGTCGCCGTGGCGGGTCTGGTGTACGTAGCGGCTAAGAAATCTTTAACCAAATAAGTCCCAAAGTTACCCCACCAACCACTAGGGCCGTTTTATTATCGATGTGATTGGAGGCCTGAATATGGGGGTGTGTGGGGGGTACCCCCACATGAACTTTAGACTCCGGGGGTGGCTCCACTATACCCGTTTCACGTGGTGGGATGTGTGGGATATAGGGGGTGTTAATATCGGGGTTGATACCCAACTTTTGGTCCGCCGTGGCTATGATTATTTTGTTGTTATAACCCACCACTTTTTTTATTCTCAGTTGCATATCACTCGGAGACATGTACAGCCCCACGCCGAACACGTAGTTGACTTTCGATCTGGCGTATTCTAACACGTTTTGGTAGCGTTCGATGGCCCGCGGGAGATCAACTGGAGAATTAATAGCATCCTCAACGTTGGCAACGAACTGTTTCTGAGCGTCGTAAGCAGTTCCCTTACCGATGATGTTGGAACGCGTTTGCGACTGCGCACCCAACAGTGCCCACACGTACGTTCGAATCGAGTCGTTCAACCTGACTACCCCGGCACGAGTGAATCCTTTCGACGTGTCCAGCATGAACATTTTCCACCCGTCTGCGGTTGACTGCTCCACTTTCTGGACTGTGAAAGCAACACCACCTTTAAAGTTCATACGATCATCCCTCCATTCATTACTCAACAAAGCAAAGTCCTGGCGTAGTATATCTCGTTTCAGTAAATCATCACTGACTTCTTTCACTGGTCGCGCGCCATCATAAGGAATACCCAACCCGTGGTTCGGCCCCGGCAAACGCCAATCCGTCTTCGGGTTTATTTCGAATTCATTGCAAATACGTTCGTAGACCCGTCTATCGTACGGGTTGTTTGTTGCGTCCCACGCTTTGTCCTGTGGGAGGGGGGCGCTGATCTCTTTAAGGATACGTCTGACCTGGTAGTACACGTGGAACTTGAACACAGACTGACTCAGCGGTCCACGCCGAGTGTCGGCCAATGTCACACCACACCCCGTTGTAGCGCACCACACGGCAAAGTTGAATTGATTCTGCCAGAACTGCATAGGGTTGTTGAACCAAGCGTGGACTGCCTTGATGTTAGTCACCGAAAGCTTATACTTATCGAACACATCTAAAAGCTGGGCATTGAAATACAACCCAGGAGCAACCACGATCTTCATGGGGGAGAAATCTACGTCCAGTTTAGGGTAAAACACACCAGGGGAATACATTTTAAAACTATTATATAATGAACATATATACTCTAACATGTACATAACACTTCCAGGAATAACGAGCGGTGAGGCCGTTCAGCTGACGCACGCGATCGATAACACGTCAGGCCAACTCGAAGTCGCACTCTGCGATATCACCTACCTACCGCAATGGACTAACATTAATATCAGCAACAATAAGCTGTTCGTCAGTGGAACTCGCAGCCAGATAACTGACGGCTACTACAGCGTGTGCTCTCTAAACGACGAGGTCTTCAAACCCCTGGGAGCCGAACTCAAGATGAACGATTCAAACGGTACAGTGGTGTTAATCAACAACGGAAGAACCTCCTTGAGGCTCGGCCGACCATTAGCGAGGATACTCGGTATGTCTCCTGACGAGATAAAACCAACAACAACCGTCACAGGCACGAAGTTACCCGACCTAGTACCGTACCGAGAGCTGTACATTCATCTCGATCAGGTGAGCACAACGTACAACATTCAAGGAGGTCACCCTTCCACTATACTGAGAGCAGTGCCGGTGAAAACTGAGAAATTCAACGACGGTAGAACCGAGTCGTTTTCACCACGGCAGTATAAGAGATTAACCCAGGGCAACATACCTGAGCTGACAATATCGGTGTTAGATATAAATCATAATCCTGTAAATATAGGATACCTCAGCTTAACGCTTCATGTAAAATGACCAGCGCACAAGGGCCCGGAGTGAAAAAATGCGTTAATATCGGGATCTCCGACCTCGGAGACACACACGGTTTCGACGCTCCCGGAGTAGATGGTAAATCATACGCCTTGCAACTGAAAAACAACATTTACAAACGCGTTGAAATCCCCTCCGGTGGAACCCTAAGTGATATAGTAGATACCACAAGAGCAACAGTCAACACTAAGTACGCCCTTGTCAACACCGGTGATAATAATTGGGTAATATACCCATCGTTCGGGGGTAAACTGTTCGACTTAGACGATGTTGAGAGCACTACCGTCGTCCAAAACAAACCATATATGCTCGTCTTCACCGAAGATGACAAGTGGGTGTTGTTACCCGATAACAACTGGTTTATCAATATTAGACTCGTCTCCCCCTACGTGTTCACTGATAACAAAGACAACCACCTAAACAAAGTCGTGAACAATGGAACCCTGCTCGTAGCTTACGTCCCAACTCAGAGACGTAGCATAGTCGTCAGCCCAGTCAACACTATAGCAGCCCACATGCTATCGAGTAAACCAGCCATACAAAACGTGAAATTGCAGTTGGTGTCTGAATTCGAAGGTGTGGTCACTATACTAGAGGATCTACCGGCAAACTCAACACTGATCATCAAAGTCTACCTAGGGGAACCATCGGGGAATGATGTCGAGATCGTGAAGGGGATCAAACTCGGGTGGGTGAAACGACACCAGTATCAAGTTTGCAACGTTTACGTGCGGGTGGGTGTCGACTCCAAGACCAGTCTGCAGGGGGTCAACGTGATCGTGGAAAACAAGATATCACTAATCAATATCTTCCTGCCTGACAACATACACTTCATGGGTATGAAGTTAACCCCTGAATTATTATCAGAAAACCAGTTGGAAATTATATCGTAATAGTATAATAATGACCAGTCATCATCCCAACACTACGCTTAACGACCTAGGAGATACGGAGGGATTCGATCAGCCTGGTGAGGAAGATGAATTCTACATCCTGCACTTCAAAGACAACGTGTACAGACGGGTGTCGTTATCAGATTTAAAAGAGCCTAAATGGATGATCAACTTAACAATCACCTCACCTTATATCACATTAAAAGAAGAAAAAGGGGGGTACATCTCTAAGATTAGGAATAACGGTACCTTGCCCGGGGATTTCATTACGGAGAATAACGCAACAATCTCGATAGAGTCTTATGTTGGAGAAAAAAGTAGGTTAAGTTCTGACACAGAAAGTAAATTAACATTTAGCAGTAAGTTTTTTTTACCCAAGGAGCATCTTAATCAACTAGACTACCTCTACACAATCATCATAGAAGTCGTCTTTACGTATTTTAACCAGGAAAACTCCTCGAAAGGACGCCAAATTTTACCCGGGTTGACAATACACTGGTATAACGAACACGTAGGTCAATATTGCCGTATTGTTATACAACGGGATGCCCCCACGGGTCCTATAAACCGCTTAATAAGCCTCCCTGGGGTTTTTATTACAACAGAAAAGTCTATTGGCTTCACACCTATTATCCTTAATTATGATCTATCCCTTGTAGGCTTCAAATTCATTCGTGAAATATTAACTGAAACCCAATTAAAATATTTTTCAAAATATATATTATAGATGGGTCTGTACCCAGTCGTAGAGGAAGTAGCGAAGACGCTGGAAACCGTAGATGGGTTCCGCTTGAGACAGTTATGTGATGTGAAACGCCAACTAGAACAAGACCGTGACACGCGGAAAGCACTATGTAAAAAGTACAATAGAGCTTTCAATATCGTGGACGGGGCTGACACTACCCTTATGGCAACCAGCATGGGACTAGGGGCGGCAGGTGTTGGGTTGTTAGCTACCATCGTGGCTGCACCTATAGTGCTAGGTATTGAAATAACGGCTGGGGTGACAGGGTTGGTAGGGTTGGCGCTTAAGTTAGTATCACGCAGACTTAATCGTAAGGCATTGAAACACGACGAGATCAGGGTTCTGGCCGAAGCAAAGCTGAACACAGTGAGTGAGCGAATTTCCACGGCACTCTCTGACAGTAAGATCTCAGAAGAGGAGTTTCGTTCAATCCTATCTGAACTCAAAAAATATAACGGAATGAAACAAGATATTCGGTCCAAGTCTCGTAAGTCTGCTATCAGCGAGGACGAGAAAAAAAAGTACATAGAACAGGGGATACAAAAAGCCCAGCAAGCCTTTATTATGAACACCAAAGAGATCGTAGGCGGTTCACGTTAAACTGTTTCATCGATATAAACCTAACATAGGGGAACACGAGGGCGATAGCCGTAAGCGAGCCACCGATCCTATATGGTCAGTCAAAACTTACAACATAGATAAAGTGGATATGAAAGCCGACGAACCTAACTTATACTACTTGAGGGGTGGGCCGGGTAGGGGGTTTGTAAGAGAAGAATTATTGATCGTACCGTACGGCACAGTGTTACCTCCTACCAAGGCACAGTAATTACCGCCAACTTTTTTGTAGTAGGGGTAATAGTAGCAAGAGCTAAGGGGCCCACCAACGTCTTATTTAGTAAATAAGGCGTTGTAGAGACTTTTTGTGAAAGTGAGCCAGAACTATCATTCCCTATACTACTCTGATTGTTAGCCCGACACAAGAATCTACAGTAAGATCCAATGTGTCATAGTAGGGTGGTTGTGAGGGCTTGATGCCATGAGTCGGGTAAGCATAAAATATCAATATATCAGTATATTTGAAACTTATCCAGACTCATATGTCATTGCTTATCTGTCTTTCTTCTTTGTATTTCCATTCTATTATTTATTAGAGAACAACAGAACAAAGGTTTCCACTGTTGAAAGAAAGGGGAGATAACCAGTAAAGCATGAGTCTGAGAAGGAAGAATACAGAAATTGTTGAGAAAGTGGAGCATCAGAATGCCATTTTGAGTAATAGAGACGAACTGTTGTCTACGAAATGTGCACAGCATTATTAACTCTAAACAACCCTAGACAACCCTGAAACTGAATACATAAGGAGTGTAAGGTCTTACCTGGTACTGGTCCATAAAAGTTGGGCCTGTTCGGGGGAATTCTCTTTGGCTTGTATTCATCTTCCTCTTCCTCTACACTTCTCCATTCTTCCTCTGATCCCACTGGCTTAACACATACAAACAAAAGATATTAATGGTTCAGCAATCAGACTGTGAACAGTGTTCATGGAGGCTTTGTACAAGTGCATGCAGAGATAAAATTTTAAACATCCAATCCATATCTTTTGCGCATGAAATTTTCATTACAATCCTGAAGCATTTCATAAGTTATTGTATTTTTAATATGTTGCTGTTTTAAGGTATTACTGTTTTGAGTGAAAAACGCAGGTTTCTGCGTTAACACGAATACTGTGTGAACCTATACACAGAGACAAATTACTAACTGAATTTTGACAGTGATATTACGCCTGCACATAATTGCAAATGCATGAGTTTTATGCCACAGTCAGCAATAAAACAGCTATATGGTGGCAGCCTGAGAATAATCAAGTCTGGACCTGACAATCCAGTGATCAACAGCATGAGCATTGACCTCAGCAAGCATGACCCCTGATCCTGTCTGTCACCTCTTACGACAAACAGTCACCTATTGTGGCAAGCATGGGCTGCTGAATACCTATTCTACCTCAGATGTTCACTGGCCATTACAAATAAGGATTGCTGCCAGGCATAAAGAAAATATCATTGAAAGGTTGATTGTTCTTCATGTCGCACTGGTCAGTTTGACAGAGAATGGGTAATCAGTTGAGTTAAATGCCAATTTTAGCTTTATTTATGCAATATCACGACAGAGGACATAGAAATGGGCTTCACATGTTGCACCCATGGGAATCCAATTCTTCAGTATGACAAACAAATGCTTAAACCACCCCTACCATCCCTAATCAGCTGGAACCAGCTGTGAGTTTGATAGCAAAATGAGCATGAAGACCGCAAAAAAGACAGTTTGAAATATTAAACTTTAAACCATGTTATTCAAAACTACAAAATGTCTGTAGAGAGTTACTTCCCTTCTCCTTAAGTAATCTTTCTGAAATGACATTTTGTAAAATAAAACTTTTAATTTTACTATCGAATTACTAAAGATCATGGTCGTGTTAACTGTTCATTCACAAATGACATTTTGATACACAAACATTTTTCTTTTACTATCGTACCACTAAAAGTCACTGTACAGAGTTACTTCCCTTCTCCAAAACTGTTCTTTCAAATGAAACAAAGGGAAACGTTTCTTCAGACAGGATGTTCCATGTCACAGATGGCCCTGAGAAACACTGACTGATGAAAAACACACAATGAGCGTGGTAATCAATCATTTACCAACCTTGCCCTGAATGCGAGCTGATTTTCTCCTTAGTCCATGTATTGAGCCACAATTAGACAGGTCCTCTTCGACCACAATCTTCTTCCTTGGCTTGACATCAATGGGAGCTTTTCGCTTGATGCCTTTCTTGACAACACGCCCAAGTGGCTTGAACTGAAAGGGAGAAGAACACATAAATAATGGTCCTTGTGGAAACTGTACATGTACTTTGACCACTAACACACATTCAGCACCTTTCAACAGCACTTCATCCACACAGAATGGGCAACCTTATTTATCCAGTTTGTCATATCAACCCTCTGTATCTAGGTTTACAGCTTGTCTCTAAAATGAACATATTTTACTGAAAAAACGTTCATAGTGAAAAAAAAAAAATAATAAAATGGAGCCCTGAGACTTTCTTCATTTTCAGCGAAATCTAGACTTGCCACATTTTCTAGACTTGCATGGGCTTTCTTGGATATTTATACTTCAGGGTCTCTCCGACAGACTATTCTGTGTCCTGCACCCAGTAATAATCCAATAATAACACCATGGAAGAAGAGAGATAATAATATTGGTTAATTGTTTAAAGCTGCTCTCAGCAGCATTCCAGATATATGATGGCAGTCTGCAAATAATCATGCCTGTACCAGACAATCCAGTGATCAACATCATTAGCATCAATCTACACAAATGGGTTACAATCACGTGTCAACCACCTGACACCTCCATCCCGTCAGTAAGAAAACGATAATGGCTATTTAAAAAGTGCCTGTACACGTTTGTGAGCATTTAACATATCCCATTGGGTACCCATTCACTATGGGGTGAATAGACACAATTTTATAACAACTCACTTGAATAGGGCGAGTCCACAACTCACATGCAGGCTTCATACATTTTCCCCTCTCAGGTAATCAAACCCGTGTGACTGGTTTGACATGAGATAGCTTCCCAAGAAGGCTACACCACTGGCTCAGTGGCTGTGTCTGCTACAATATACCATAGACAAATTCACCACTTAACGCTACAACTGAAATGGCCAGAGTCACAAGGCCTAAAACACTGAGAAAGAACAGTGACTCATACTCATTGTGCTCATAGTGCCATCGTGACGTAAAGGTCCTTCGGGTTACAAGTCCTTTAAATAGTGTTGTACCAGCCACTAAATGAAACTCACTGTCTGACTCTCTCAAAGAAGTCAAATCATTGGAACAGTTCAAGTGTCTCTAAGACACATCTGTGCTCTTTGTACTTTTAAAGTGATTTTGTGCTGCCAACAAGTTTCACTTTTCCTTGAGTCTTATAAGTGCTGTGAGCCCTCCCCAGTGGGGCTTAGCACCATATATATGGGTATTATATTATATAAACATGCAAATGTGCTTTGGAATAAGACAGTGGAAGAAAGGTGGCAAATCCATCCACTAATAATAACATGGCATTAATAGACGGCCAGACTTCCACCCGTACTCCCCCTAACCTTTAACGATGAGGAAAAATTTCTTCGACTGCCATTTTGAAAAGCTGAATATGCATTTCATTATGTTGAGATATAATTAAAACCACATGTTAAAACCCTTCCTCATCAGATAAAGAGTGTATTATCTGGTGATATCACTTGACTGGAATGAAATTTAAGGTGCGGACGTCTTTCCAAATAGGCATTATAGTTGACATGACCGACTCAAAATGGTCCAGGTACATCAAACGACAGAGGAATCTGTCTGTTACAGAATAACATGTTATCCAGTATCAGGACATGAAAACATGTCAAAAGGGTTATTGCCTGACAAGTCTGTCATTCTCAACCTGAAACAAATATATATCCAAGATAGCCCCTGCAAGTCTATAAAATGTAGCAAGTCTAGAAATTGACAGATTCCGAACAGTAAGAAAGTCTCAGTGATCCTTTTCATTATATTCTATTATTTTCTATCATAGCTAAAATGGATAGAATTATCATTAAAACGCCCGCACGCTATCAGAAATGAGCGGGACACTGTAACTTGATAATGCCCGCAAAATGCTCGATGATGGGCCATTAACAAGCTCGTTGTTAGGTAACATTATAAGTAGCTCAGCTGTTGAAGTTCAATCACCTACGGCTCGTATGAACAAGGGTTCATTTTTTACCATATATCTGGCTCACATTCGTCACATGTGCCTCTGCCATTATGCACTTTCCTGCCTGTGCCAACCGTAACAAGTGTACCATAAATGACAACATACAGCAATGAAAATATTGACTTGAAGTCGAACTTTGTTCATCACTGAAAACAATGGCGGCTTGTAGTACGGGCAAAGGCCAAGGTCGAATGTCGTCACTCTCGATAGTGACGTCATCTGTGTTGTTCTATGACGTGTCTATATTTGTAAAAAGTGTGTCTGTGACCTCTGTCGTTTGTAGTTGGCAGTAAATGCTTCTGAACAGATGCTGTTGTTTTTATTCTTGTTTTATTAAAACAGCTATTCATTTTAGCTATAATAACGGTAACGCTATTTTTCAGGGCACTATCATTTGCAGGAGCCCTCGGTCTTGAATTTCAACTGCCCTCCTTCGTCGGGCAGTTAATGAAAGACCTCAGGCTTCTGCAAATGATAATGCCCTGAAAAATAGTGTTACCCTTATAACATAAACCATTTTTCCGTAACATATGTTCATTTCAGACTAACTGTCAGTCTAAAGAGGGCTCCAGCCTCTTTTAGATTACCCACAAGGCATGAGATATCTTCCCAAGAAGGCTACACCACTGGCTCAGTGGCTGTGTCTGCTACAATATACCATAGACAAATTCACCACTTAACGCTACAACTGAAATGGCCAGAGTCACAAGGCCTCAAACACTGAGAAAGAACAGTGACTCATACTCATTGTGCCATCGTGACGTAAAGGTCCTTCGGGTTACAAGTCCTTTAAATAGTGTTGTACCAGCCACTAAATGAAACTCACTGTCTGACTCTCTCAAAGAAGTCAAATCATTGGAACAGTTCAAGTGTCTCTAAGACACATCTGTGCTCTTTGTACTTTTAAAGTGATTTTGTGCTGCCAACAAGTTTCACTTTTCCTTGAGTCTTATAAGTGCTGTGAGCCCTCCCCAGTGGGGCTTAGCACCATATATATGGGTATTATATTATATAAACATGCAAATGTGCTTTGGAATAAGACAGTGGAAGAATGGTGGCAAATCCATCCACTAATAATAACATGGCATTAATAGACGGCCAGACTTCCACCCGTACTCCCCCTAACCTTTAACGATGAGGAAAAATTTCTTCGACTGCCATTTTGAAAAGCTGAATATGCATTTCATTATGTTGAGATATAATTAAAACCACATGTTAAAACCCTTCCTCATCAGATAAAGAGTGTATTATCTGGTGATATCACTTGACTGGAATGAAATTTAAGGTGCGGACGTCTTTCCAAATAGGCATTATAGTTGACATGACCGACTCAAAATGGTCCAGGTACATCAAACGACAGCGGAATCTGTCTATTACAGAATAACATGTTATCCAGTATCAGGACATGAAAACATGTCAAAAGGGTTATTGCCTGACAAGTCTGTCATTCTCAACCTGAAACAAATATATATCCAAGATAGCCCCTGCAAGTCTATAAAATGTAGCAAGTCTAGAAATTGACAGATTCCGAACAGTAAGAAAGTCTCAGTGATCCTTTTCATTATATTCTATTATTTTCTATCATAGCTAAAATGGATAGAATTACCATTAAAACACCCGCACGTTATCAGAAATGAGCGGGACACTGTAACTTGATAATGCCCGCAAAATGCTTGATGATGGGCCATTATCAAGCCCGTTGTTAGGTAACGTTATAAGTAGCTCAGCTGTTGAGGTTTAATCACCTACGGCTCGTTTGAACAAGGGTTCATTTTTTACCATATACAGTCAAACCCCGTTGTGTCGAACTCGTTGGGTCTAAGGGGAAAGTTCGACTTATCCGAGTGTTCGACACATCCGTCAGCATTGAAAAGACCAAGAACCAACACGTTGCTTAACACATCGTTATTTTGCAGTAGGATACACATACGAACAATATATCTTTGCAATAAACGTTTACGGCAGTATTGATCTTTAAATTACAACATATACAAATGTAAATCAATTCAATCACTTTATTCGTCATGGCAAATAAATATGCATACAACAAGATAAGAACAAGAATAATTTAACAAACTCACAAGCGATGCCATTTAGTTGACAGAACTAATTCATTTTCAGTCAGTGTAAAAAGTTGTATAGTTCATACAAACGGAATCGGAATGTACATACGTGTACATGTGGGGAATTTATCTATGACTGCCTCGTATTTTGTCTCTATTGTCTTAACAGATAATTTTCGCTTTTTAGGTGTAACATGCGATCCAGTTATCCCCCCGGGCTGATCGGGTCCTTCGCTGAATTGCCCTGCCATGTTACTAACCGTACTGGTTAAAAAAATTGATCCTACACCTTAAATACTAAAACAAAAACGAAACATCAATTTAGATAATCCAACTCCGTTTTCCTCACTTCTCATTTTGTATTTTCAAGGAAATCACATGACCGCTAACATAGACTGTCACATGACAACAACATGCGCCATTGTTTGTTTAGAGATATCCTGTCGGCCCGTGATCAACGTGTCACTGGTAACAACTTAATTATGGTTAATTGTTTGAGTAAAATTCAGTTGGTAAGTGTGCTGACAATGTGTGTATAGATGCGTAGTTAAACATGTCACTTGATTGTTGAGTCCGTTAATCGTTACTTTTGATCTTTAAGTAGCACGTTTATGAGGATGACTTCCGATTGCGCGACTGAAGTTTTCAGTTGCAACAACCAGCTTTGACAGTTCGAGACAAAAGGGTAAGTTTGTACTTGTTAGAGCCTTTGGGGACCCTAAAATGAGTTTGACACAACCGGGAATTCGACACATCTAGTTCGACACATCAGGGTAAAAATAATGATAAATATAAGGAAATCGGCAGGGACCGAGATGTCAGTTCGACACATCCGAGAATTCGTCTCAACCGAGTTCGAGACAATGGGGTTCGACTGTATCTGGCTCACATTCGTCACATGTGCCTCTGCCATTATGCACTTTCCTGCCTGTGCCAACCGTAACAAGTGTACCATAAATGACAACATACAGCAATGAAAATATTGACTTGAAGTCGAACTTTGTTCATCACTGAAAACAATGGCGGCTTGTAGTACGGGCAAAGGCCAAGGTCGAATGTCGTCACTCTCGATAGTGACGTCATCTGTGTTGTTCTATGACGTGTCTATATTTGTAAAAAGTGTGTCTGTGACCTCTGTCGTTTGTAGTTGGCAGTAAATGCTTCTGAACAGATGCTGTTGTTTTTATACTTGTTTTATTAAAACAGCTATTCATTTTAGCTATAATAACGGTAACGCTATTTTTCAGGGCACTATCATTTGCAGGAGCCCTCGGTCTTGGATTTCAACTGCCCTCCTTCTTCGGGCAGTTAATGAAAGACCTCAGGCTTCTGCAAATGATAATGCCCTGAAAAATAGTGATACCCTTATAACATAAACCATTTTTCCGTAACATATGTTCATTTCAGACCAACTGTCAGTCTAAAGAGGGCTCCAGCCTCTTTTAGATTACCCACAAGGCACTATCAGTCTCCATTTTCTTAGGTAGTCTTTATCAACAAAAGGCTCAGTTGTCTGATAGTTATGTAAATATGCCGACTACATGTGCTGTTATAAATGCCTCAATTGGTCGGGACATGATAAGGTTACCCTCTAACGTATCCCACTTGTTATCGAAGGCCAAGGCGAAGCAACTGAGAGGAAAGGCGAGCGTTGTAGACATGTTAGATGCTGTCAAAAACACATGCAACTAACTTTGTGTACTTTATATCAGGTACTTCTTATTCACACATTTTTATATATACAACAGACTTTGTATATGTAGATACATAATAATACCTCAGCTATTTATATATCAGTCATGTCAGTGCTACCAAGAAATTGACAATTTGACAAGGTTTTCACACTGATATGGAGTGATAAACAGTGATGTTTAGGGGTTTGATTTTCTATCTAGAATTGGGAGTTACTTGTGAAATTGTCTTAAGTTAACTAAGTTTATGTAATATGACCTTTTTCTTCAAATTAGGCATCACATTCAAATAATTACAGGTCCATTATGTAAATACTATATATCACAGCAATTTGAGTCAGAGGTAGATAGTCAAGTTGACATTGTAACATCATTTTAGATTTTGGAACTTTATCACCGCAACAAAATAATATGAATACATGTTAGTGTTTAACATTTGCTTTCGTTGATTCATGTGCACGAAACAAGCGTGATGAAACAAGCCTGAATTCCAAATAAGTGAGCGAGTAGTGTTTTACGGTGCATATTCAGCAAAATTCCAGCTATATGGCAGCGGTCTGTAAATAATAGAGTCGATCTGGACCAGACAATCCAGTGATCAACACCATGAGCATCGATCTGCGCAACTGGGAAGCAATGACGTGTCAACCAAGTCAGCGAGCCTGACCACCCGATCGCCTCTTACAAGCAAGGTCGCCCTTCATGGCAAGCATGGGGTGCTAAAGGCTAGCTGCCGAGCTTATGTTTTAATATGATGCATGTGTTCAGTCCTTCTTGCACGATGGTGCAACAACAAAGGCCGTTAAATTAAATGCAAAAAACACTTACTTTACAACTTATCGGGTATCATTTGGATGCATGCTATCTGCAAAACAGGACACTTTACAAAATCAAGTTGGGGATAACGTTTTCACTCATGAAGTATTGTTCAAAGAATACGAACACACGCTGATTGGGTGCGTCTGCCAACTTACCGGATTAACAAGACCTAGTTCTGCCAAAATACGCCGATTATCCTCTAAATTCTTCTGTCGTAACTTCTCGTAGCTTGACATTTTGGCCAAAATCTCGTTTGAGCAATCACACTAATGTTTACCACGCCAGGTTATTTCCCGCGGTTACAATCACGTGACTGTCACATGACCAGTCACATGGTGCACATCCGGTCTCCCCCTCAAACATTGTACGTTGAACTTTTCACAGCTTAATCGCAGTAGAGGGCACTTGAGACTGACCTCTTCACAGCTTGTAAACACTGGTTTACACTGCCATTTGCGTATCGACCGTCTTCGAATCAGCTGTTAAATCAGTAATTTTGCAAGAACGCACGTCATGAACATAAATACAACGTGTTCTATCTGTATTTAATCAGAGACCATATATATAGATCTAATAGATTTAATCTGAGTCTTCATATACATATTCCTGAAGCAAAACCCAATTTGAGACCAAAGTCCTGTCTTATGAGAGGGTTTCGAAAACGAGTATTTTAACAGATTTATCTGAAAGGTCATATGACTTAATGAATACAAAATGGTTGTGTGTTGTTGAATGTAACACGACAAATGAATGAGCGTACTTTTACGCCGTTTCGTTTTAAATTTCAGCAATATTCCTGCAACACTATCACGTCGAGGACACCAGAACTCGGCTTTACAGGATTTAGAAAATTGGGAGGTGCCCGTAGATCATGAAGACTGAAACTGGCCACCCCATTCATTTCTGACGCCATCAATATGCACAGAGAGATGGCGGGAGCAAAATTGTTTCTGTAAACCCTCACGGGTGTATCTGTATGTGCGTGGCTGTGTAGGCCTTTGACTGGTTCGTATTGACACCTCAGATCTCAGGATAATGTATTCATGAGATATCAATCATCGGGACATCCTTGTTTGGCACAGACATATGATTTTTTTCGACTTTGTAAAATGCATTAGTAAGTCAATCAAGATATTATAATTGTTTGTATACTGATGTGTTATGTTGTGCTATGGCCAACTTTAACATATTCGTCGTTCTTTTCACACGTCCAAGTTTGACTTGAAAGAATGTATATACACTCAGTTAATCTCCCTTGTCTGTATTACATCATTTCCAAACGCATGGTCAGTATTACGAATATAACCGCCTATCTGTTTTTGTGTACAAGGGTATATTTATTTGACCAATATGAATTGAACAGTAAACGGGTACCACTTATTCACAATCTGGCGATCCCCACTCATAACGGTCTAAACCTTTCCGATATGTCAACAGGAACTGAAGCCCGCACATATGCGTTTGTGCGACCGCACAGTGTGGTCGCATGTCCTTTACAAGACAAACCCAAAGGGACAAAATGGTGCTGTGTAAGCCTGAACACCAATCAGAATGTCGGACACTGCGCCGAGTCGTTTAAACAGGGTATATTGGCAACAAATTTTTATTGCAAAGTATTACGATGTAGGTACCCGTATTGCGATACATATTGCGGTATCTTGGGACCTTAAGTGTCTGTGCGTGTCACTCCTATTTTATATGTTATAAATCACTAAACACGTGTTATGGTTCTGATAACAGCAATTTCAAAATAAGGTTGCATGGTATTTTCCATTTTATACAATTTCTAGTATTTCAGTATGCAGTTTTTCTCATTGAATAACGAAGAAAAACATCAGCTGTGTAGGTTTCCACTGAAACCATAAAGATATCACAAACGCTTCATGTGTGTTTTTTACTTGGTATACCGTTTCTCAGGAAAACATTGCAATACGTATCGTTCAAAGGCGCATTGCGATATACCTGTGTACCGCTAACACAGTGCAGGTTGGGCAGGGTGGAATGTACCATCACTTAAACTGGTGATTGATCGTGTTTGACTCAGCAAAGCTACACCTGTGTTATCGCCAAGTGTTAACGACTAATCAAGTATATTCACGGGGCCTGACCACTGAGTTTGTCAGTCGGGACAGTTATGCCTGAAAGATACCGAAATTTTAACGTAGAAACTGATCGAAAGATAACAGAATATGATGTTGTCGGATGGATTTTTACAAGCAACGAGTTTGGCTTTTTCGCACACTTGGCCACATACCCAATCTATTTGGGCGCTTAAATCAGGATTGATTGCTGGGAAGTGTGTCGGTTGTCTGATATATTTTTTGTATATATTTCGTTCAAAATCCACATATTTAACATATATTTTAATGAATAACTATCCTAGGTATTAAAGGTCCGACATCTATTAACAGGACTTCGAGATTGTCGACACTATAACTGGAGGTATGAAACTGAACGACCATCAGGCTACTGCATTATACATACATTTACCTCTGGAATAGTAACAAGTGAGTGGGATTTTGGTAACTAAAAAAATATTTGTGTTACATTACTGCATTATGTGGGTGCAAAGATCAAAGTGACGCGTGTCTCTATTCTTATGCAACGGAATTTAATGACATACCCACAAAAACAATCAATCGATTAAACATGCCAAGGGAAGCAACTCCGAAGAGCATATTTTGACGCCTCAGGCAAAGATCCGCATGTCACAAAGCCATTGTTTTATGTAGAATGAGTTCAACTACAAAGTCACTATGTGAAAACAAACAAAACTTAATAAAATAAAATAAAAAGATGTTTTATTTATCACCGAAACAAATAATACACAAGGAGGCAAGAAACATAGATGTTGGTATATTTCAAGCCCCTCAACAATCATCCATCATTCAGGAGAAAAACACATACATTCAATAACTAGTAACTGTAAATGATTCTTGATGACTGCCATAAATGTTGGAATGTTGCTACTCTTTCTTCTCTTTAGGTTCTTCTTTGAAATGCAGGAACACTATACTCAATATAAAGACCCCAAACATCATTGAGAAGGCACTGGTGTAATAGGGATAGGCTGCTGGTATGAACCTCTCAAACTGTGTGTGTTGTAATGGCCGAACAGACACCTGAAACATTGGGCAAATGTGAAATTTAACGTTTGAATGTTTGATGCAACTGTTATTTTGTACTTTTTATACTAAACATCTCATACCTCATACTTTGGACATAGCTAAACAGATCAGAAGGAAAAATACCTCTTATTTTTGTATATATTTGTAGATATAAAGTGCTCTTTAGTAAAAATAACTATACCTGCTATGGCATCTTTCATTACAATAAGATGACTGCCAGTATGCAAGTCTACAACTTTATCATATTGCAAGAAAATAATTAAGTCTGGAATACACCGGTTCCTGAAAGTTTGAGGAATCTATTTATTGTTTGTTTATTGTTTCACACTGCACTCATATCGACTATATGACTGGAGGCAGTAATGATTGGGCATGGACTGCAAAATCCAATGACTGACATCATGAACGCTGATATAAGCATTTGGGATATGATGACATGTACAAACCCTGTCTGCAAGTCGACCGATAGTGCCGCTAATGACAAGCATGGCTTGCTGAAAATATATTGTATCCTGAATCTACATTGACAGGTGGATTATTGATTCACAAAATGGACAACAGTCGTGGGATGAGGTGAGGTAAGGTGGGTTTAACATCGTACTAAAGAATATTTCACTTATATCACGACATGCATGCCTTGCTTCTTATACTTGCCTAGAAATGAGCTAGTTTTAAAGTACACTGACTGAGCCAACCAGTCCTTGTACCCATTAAAGTTGAGTGCCAGGCAGGGGAAGGGGTCGAACTCTTAACATTCTGCTCTCAGGGCGGCCATTCTAACCTCTACACCATGGAGGCAATCCCATGACATTAGGACAGCCTAAGTTGTTTTAGTCAAGAATCAGAACCATATAAGGAGAGAGTGACACCACTTTTAGAATTAGACCAGCAAAATAATGGTGAGGGACACCAGAAATGGGTTTCACATATTGTACCAATGTTGCAAATTCAACTCGGTCTTTGGTGGGACGAGCGAGAGTTCTAACCACTAGACTAGCCCATCATTCCCCTACATGTGAGGAGACTTACCTGAGTTGTGCTGAAGAGATGGGTGTAGCCTACACGGTTGTAGTCAACACGGAACTGGTACACACCGTACACGTCGGGCAAAACGAACTCAACATAGAACAGTCCATCTGGAAGAGGAGCATGTCCATTACACACACGATGACATATACCGTTAGGATTCAGTTAGCAAATAGAAACTACAAAACCCTCCACATCTGAATGAAATATCTACTAAAAGCAGAGATGAAGGTACATCTCTCACCAGATCATTTGTATGCAGTATTATGGTTGTAAGATGTGGTATGTAAACAATCAAGTTTTGTTGCTCAAGTTCACTACAGTGATGCCTGGGAATTAAAGGTCGAAGAATCAGTTCCTGAAGGACAATATGTGTCCAAGACACCAGAAGTCTGTAAAAGGTTGACATTTACGTTGGACTCAATGAAAAATGGTATTCCACTGAATCGCAGGGTATAAAATGATACAGGTTTCAAAGAGTTACAACATGCATAAGAATGGAGTGAAAAAATCCCAAAATATTAGAGAATTCTGGTGTGCCAAAGGGATTTTGCTGTGCAACTCTGCAAGATTCTGTTTTCAGTATTATACTGCACCTATCTTGCTGAACAAATTGTAACTGTGATGTTTCAAAACGTTCCATGATAAAACTGACATAATGTCATCTGGGTAATAATTTTATCATAAATTGAGTCCAATGGTACTGTGCACTCTATACATACTTTGCTTCTTGAGACTGGTGCGGACAAAGGGGTCAATCCTGACAAACTCTAGCTGCACATCTGTGCCCTGGAATGGCTGCCACTTGCCCTCTGATAACTCCTCAATCTGGATCGTGTACCTCTGCAAGCATGCACAAGCATTTTGAATTTCTGCCAAACTTCAAGAAAGGTTTAGTGACCGTTTTGTACAGATGTTTCAGTCACAAAACTGCTTTGAAATAATCATGAAATTCTGATAACACACATTCTAGAGATAATACATACAGAAACACTGGCTAAATACTGGAAGTGTTCCGATCAATTGAAATAATCAGTGATTGGTGGTACTGACCAAATTATCAAACAATCCATCCAATTTTCTCATAATTGAACACAAACGATTTTTTCACTTCTGTTCTAGTGTTCAAAAAACACTTAAAATGAAACATATCTTGTCAGGGCCTGAAAACATGTTTAATTCTTAGAAAACGCACTTCACTTACTGAAAAGTCATGACGGTATCTTTCTTGAAGACTCCAGGAAGTTTATATTCATCACTTTAAAGTAGCAAGTTGTGTCATTTTACATTCAACGCGAAATTTGCGAATGAAATATGTGATTTTCTGTATAAACTTGATATTTTATACCTATCCTGACTCATGCTTAATTGCTTATCTCCTCCTTCCTGGCGAAGGTAGTGGAAAACCTGAAATCCCTTGATGTTCCCTTCTGAAAGAAGTGGACACAAAATACACTCACCCACTGGAAGCCTCCCTTTTCCCGCCAAAATGGTCACATGATCAGCCATGCTTGTCACTCTCTCCTAATAAAATCGCTTCCGGTGGGTGAGTGTATTTTACATCCACTTCCTTCAGACGGGAACTTCAAGGGATTGACCTCCACTCCCAAGTACCGAGATGACTCCAGACATGAGAATTTTCAGTGATCTGTTAATTTCCAGAATTTGTGTTTCACATTGAGCATTCTTAGATCAACATAAATCTGCAATAAAACATCCGCCGAGAATCCAGGCTTAATTTTCAATGTTTTTGTGCTTTGCCAGTCTCATGTCTAGGACTGACAAATAATTTTCTGTGTTAAATACATTTGCTGCATCCCTCAGACACTCACCACTTTGTCAAAGACAGTGTAAGCAGCTGGTGGGGCACTTTCCCCTTTCTTCATGTGGGTAACTGCGCCGACTCTCAGAACACCCCTCTCCTTGAACACCCACCGAGCCATGTTGAGAGCAAGCTCCTGGTTGCCTGACTTCTCGAACCTGCATAGAAAAAACAAGTTACACCATTGTGCCTTGCCCTCAAATGTTCACACCATCAGTTACATGAGAGCTTACAATGGAGTTATCCAAAACCTTATTCCTAGCGAGTTCTTCATACAAAACGTTTAATCAACAACATATCAATGAAAAGAAAATCTGCCAAATGCCACCAGTAACAGGTTTTCAATGAAAATAGTTGTTTACAAAAGCCAGGATGGAAAAGCTTTGGACGTTCACATATATATATATATATACAAAAACACCAAAAACCACCCAGGTTGATCCACATAACTGACCATCAATCTTGCCAAATGCAAACATATGAAGTGTTGGCTAATGAGTATTTTTAGGCATATGTGTAAGAGAATAACACATCAACGAAACTGACTTACATCAGGTAATTCAGAAAGTAAAGTACTCACTTGTTGCCACCATTGGCCTTCTGTACAGGGGACTGGAAGAATTCATCACTGAAGAAGTCGAGAGATCCCACAAACACAACGCGAGCATTGTTCCTGGCCTGCAGGGCTGCTACCAGCAGAGTGTTCTTGCCAACAGCATGGGGGAACTGCAACAGACGAGACAGTGAGTGAGATGGGTTTGCCTAACTTTGATTTCAACTGTGATAAAAGGTGTAAAATCACAAGAAAACAGACGTGGAATGGGTGTTTTTCACCTATTATCTCGAAACATCACAGTATGAAATGTTGCCATATGCAACATCACAGCTTGTCCTAAACACTCACCACTAGAGTTAAAAACAGTGAATTTGGGAATCGAACCCATTGTTATCAGGTTCTGTAATGATAAAGGGAAGCAACTCAACACAACAAAGTTCCCTACCACCAATGTCCCCAGGCAACAAAGGTTATTTGCATTTGTTTCTACAATGTCTTAACTACTGACTTCAAGTAATCCCATCTCAAGCACAGACTGTGTAATTAGATATTTGGGTCTAGATTTTCAGAGAAATGGCTATGGTAATGAGAGCTGCAAATACCCACCCTCACTGTCAACATTCCCAAATACATAAGCCTGATAATAAGCATCTACCACTTGATAATGCTTTGCTCAGCTATAATGTATTGCCTAGTTTTAATTCTTACTTCAGAAACTTCCAAGAGTATCTGTGAAGTGACCTACCTGGACAGCTTCATAACTATAAATACACTTCATACTGGAAGATCTTAATTAAACAGTGACAGAGCAAGACCAAACAATGGCCCTTTTTAAAACTGAAAATTCACAGAAATCACATAAATTTAAGATATTTTAGCAGCTATGTGGTGTAGTGTACCTCGGATATCTTGGTGTCAGGGTTATGGCTGTAAGCTGTGGAGGAGGCATGGAGCACACTCAGCACTAAGGGGTTCTCAGGGTCAGCCAACATCCTGCAATTGCAGCCATTTGACAGGCAATAAGAATATACTCCAAAACATTATGTACCTCATCAGGTGAAGGCAGGTTGGTTGTTAACTTGTCTGGTTTCTTGTTTAATGCCGCACTCAGCAATATTTCAGCTTTATGGCAGCAGTCGGTAAATGATCAAACCAGGATGAGAAATAATCCTGCGATCAACAGCATAAGCAGTGTTCTACGCAATTGAGATATGATGATGTGTCGTCAATGCCTGTGAGTCCGACCACCTGGTCCCATACATTGCCTGTTACATCAGTTAAAGAAAACCAATTCTATCCTGGATCTACACAATTAAGTTGAACAAAGGACCAAGAACATCCCCTGCAATGTTGTGTTCCTCATACTACCGACGAAAACATAAATTTCCATGGTCATGCATATCACCTCTGAATGCCATTCAAACACTGTAAGAAAATTCATTCAGTCCTGTCTTCCACTGAAACAGTTCATTTCTTGACAATACATCAGACAAGAACATACATCATGGTAGTATTGACATGTTGGTCAAGAACTCACCCAACGCCACGGAAGAGGAAAGGGGAAGGATTCTTCTGACCCACAATCATGGGGGACTCGATGAGGTTACCAGGGTCGGCGACGATGAGAGTGTGCTGTAAGGACAGAGTTGCCATTAAACATTTGTTAACGAGATCATTGCAGCTTTCAGTGATTTACTAATGTCTGGATGAAACAAACCAGATCCTGATTAATCTGACCAATCCAAATTATCACATATTTGGAATCACACTGCAATTTACCTGCTATCTGATTAATGCCCCATGATAGCTACATCTGCTGTTTGTAAATAATCAAGTTTGGAAGCTGGAAGAGACAAGCTAGTGATTGATATCATGACCATCAATTTATTCAATTGATTTATGATGAGATGATCCTACCAAAGCATTGTCTGACTACCTCACCTTGCCTTGGTCAGACACGTCATAATTAAGATGGTCAATGACAGCTGTTCTCTCATCATCAAACTCCACACCACATTCTGTTGCAAGCTCTCGCAGTGGGTCACCTGTAAAACAAGAATGAGTGAGTGAGTTCAGTTTTACACCACTTTTGGCAATAATATAGCTATATCAAGGTGAGATACACCAGAAATGAAGTTCACACATTGTGGGGGATCAAACTCGAGTCTTCAGGCAGACAAGTGAACGCTTTAGACATTAAGCTACCCACCACCACTGGCAAGAATCAAAGCACTATCGCTTTGAAATAAGGGACATAACTCTCTCTCCCATGCATGTCTTGAGTTACAAACCAGTGGTATGGAAAAATGCAAAACATTTTTGAAACAGCATTTGACAGTCAGTGTGCATTCTATTCTATTTTACAATTCTTCTTTGCATAGCAAATGAACAATGCTAATGCAGTCCTGAGCAGGTAGTGGAATGTGCCACACTCCTGTGACTTCGATCATTAGCAATAATCAAGAGTACTTGTAAACCTTTGAGGGGCATTTAGAAGTGGAAAACATAAGAAAGCCAGATTTATGATATCAAATTCTTTATTGTGGATAACACAACATTTCGGAGTGTATGCTTGCTCTTTCCATCAGGTGAATAGTAGGCAGTACCCCAAGGGGATACACATACAGAGGAATCAGCCAGCCATCAATCGTGATCAAGGGATTCACTTACTATGTGCTTGGGACCCACTGATATAAACACACTTCCCATCCTATGTTCTTCCCCCTTGTTTGCATTGCATAAATTACCTCCACACTATCTTCAGTATTCTCTACCCTTCATTACTATGTTATTTTAGCGTATCACTGGCCTTCCCCCTTCTCAGTTTATGACAAACAAACACGTTAGGGCCTAATCCACATAGCTGTACACCCATGGAAAAAAAAATGGGTCTAAATGACCCACACTTTGTTAATATTTCAACAGAAACAGGACATACTAAAGAAATATATTACGAAATGTGTCAAATGACAAAAAAGTAGATGCCGTTCCAATTTGTAAATGTACATTAGTAAACTTACCAATGGCCGAGCTGGCAGCAACGAGCACATTTCCTCCCCCATCAATGAAACTTGTGATGGCAGCAACATCGAGGCTGCCCCCAAACTCTGAAAAGAAGATCAGTAAAACTTCAGTGCCTCACACGATACATGGTACATCTGTACCCATTCAGCCTGGAACAAAACTCGTTAAAACCTCTGTCCCCAACTCTGTAATATGGAAGGTTGCAGTGCCTATATGTTGAATCACCCACACAGAAAACACAATATGTCTACACCAGCATGACCCATAAAGATACAGATTAGAACTGACCTTCAGTTACCCATGCATATTGGAAAGAAACCCATGCTTGTTTTAAGAAAAGGGATCAGGTGGTCAGGCTTGTTGACTTAGCTGACAGATGTCATTGTATTCCAGTTGAGTATATTGATGCTCTTACTGTTGATCACTGGACTGTCTGGTCCAGATGCAACTATTTACAGACCACCACTTCATAGCTGGAATACTGCTGAGTGCAGCATAAAACCAAACTTACTCACTATAAACCAGTACCACCTGTCCATAAAAATAGAAAGAAATTGTGACACAGACACTGCAATAGTTTCATATGAGATAGGATTTGCAATAATCAGCTCTATAAGCTGAACATAAGCTTTTCATGACACTGTTTTTTTTTCAGGTGTGATAACACTGAAAAAGGATTTGGGTCCATGGTCTCAGAAACACAAGTTTTAATGTTGTGCATGGTTACGGCTTAGACTTACCTTCGACAGAAGGAGAGAAGATAATGAGATTGTCGTACAGGAATTCACCATATTTGACAAGGGCTAAACTTCCATCATCAGCAAGTTTAAATGTCAGGTCAAATCCAATATCTGAAATAGAATTAAGATTAAAATTAATTGTTGCCATTCTGACTGATTCATGATATTCATAAATATGCTTATAAAGTACCATGACACCATGCTAATAGATATCTTGGTATCATGATCATCATGATCATAGTGTGTGTGGATATGCTATGATATAGTTAAAGGTCACATGCAACCAAAAAATCAACATGACTAGAACATTATTAGTTATCACTTATCCACGAGATATAAAAATCATTATTGATTAAGACAAATAAACAAAATTATAAGTGTATAATCGCAAATCAATAGTGCAATATTTTGTACATGGGTTTACCTCCCTTACTGAAACGAAGCAGCTGAGATACCGAACTGAGCCAAAGCTGGTGAGTGTTTAACAAAGCCTGATCACTGACCATTGGTTCATTAGCCAATACGCTTAGCCAGCTCTTTGTTTATGAATCATAAGCCCGATAGGTGTTAATTTCAAATTGCATGTGGTCAATGATTGAAGTTGTGCATTGCATATTGTCATTACCACTATAATACCAGGCAAGCAGGCAGACACAAGTGTCAATAAACCAGACATTGAGTTTTCTCTGTGACAGTCTGTTTATCACAATCAACATGGAGTAAATTAGTTACTTGTTTGTGTACACAACCAAGATTTGACAACTGCTCAAGACCTCATACTGTAGGCAGTAATACTGTTTTAAGCTCTGCAAACCCATTCTCTGTGCATGTGGTACGAATGCAGTGCAACACAGCTGTTGAAACCACTTTTCTCCCCAGGTCTGATGGGACATATATGGTATTCTAATATGCGCCCTGTGGAAAATAGGAAGAGGTCACTGGACCAATATTAGAAGTGGCAAAAAAAGTGGCGGTGGGGTAGCCTAGTGGTTAAAGCGTTCGCTCTTCACGTTGAAGACCCAGGTTCGATTCCCCACATGGGTAGAATATGTGAAGCCCATTTTCTGGTGTCCCCCGCTGTGATATTGCTGGAATATTGCTAAAAAGCGACATAAAATTAAACTCACTCACTCACCCAGTGGCAAATGATAGAGGAGATGTGTTGAAAATCTGCATTAGGCCGAATGAGCATTTTGGATACTGTGAGATTGGAGATACTATTCATTGACCTCACAGAAAATATGGAATTGTTTCATTTTTAGCTATTACATAACTGAAATGGCTGGTGAGACAAGGAAAAAATTATTCAGGGACCGAGATAAAAGAGACAATAAAGCATAGACCATTGTTAAGGTGTGACACTGTATGAAAAGCATTTATCATTAGTTTAAGAAACTATGCAGAATGTGAACATAAAATATTTAGATATGCGCATGTCTGACTATTTGTTTATGATCAGAGTTTTTGTTCGAAATTCAATCAGGTTAACACATGGTTAAAGGGGCACTGATGCGGAGCGAATAATGTTTCTCGCCAACGGTCTAATTACGAAATCAAACCGCAAATTGGTCAGCGCCCGCTCCTTCGACCGTGACGGACAAAGGAACTGGGTTCCTGTCCATATTAGCAGAATTTCTTCACCTAAACATTCGGGAGGCCGGATGCCCATCATATGCCATTTGTTTAAAAATATCCATGGTATTCCTTGTCTGATCGTAACCAAATATCCCAGCAGTGTAGTTGCAGTGATGCTTGGATGGTATAGTTACTGATCCAATTTGATCCTATTTCAGTGTTTTTAACCTGATATTTAATCATTTTACACGAAAATATGATGTCTACAGGCACGTAGCCATTTGTTTCAGTACGGAAGATTGCAAAGCTTTATATTTGGGTAATTCTGAGTGTTGGTTCAGCTGTGATAGCAAATATCTTACGAAAATTTTGGTAGCTATGGTAGCTACAATGGTTTATTATTTATGATAATAAAAACACACAGTTGATTTATTTGAATTCGTAAACAAAAAACGATGACTTTGCCTTTGGTAGAGAAATCTGAAAATTTTCTTACGTAAAAAAAACTTATTTCACCTATTTACCCAAGTACACAGCACATGCCCGTGTGTATTCCTTATGAAACGAAGTTCCGTTGGTATCCTCAAAACAGTTTCGGCCCAATAGTGTTTTCAGGCTGCATGCGACACAGAGATTGCATCTTCCTTGCTGTAACTCGCGTTTGATGGTGTAAATCTACACGTGTTATTTGTCATCATTCTCTGGATGATCAATTAATGAATTTATAACAGGTATAATTAGTAGTAACACAACTTCGGTTACTCAACAAAAGTTCCCACTTGGCATCTCTCCTGTCTGGAGTAAATACTCAACATTATAAATTAAGGTCTGTAATGGCAAATGTATTGTATGTTATGTAATATGTGCATGTAAGTGATGCAAGAGGGTTTATCAACTAAGTTACAAAAACAAACATCGATCAAAGGATTAACCGATAACTCACTGATTAATTACTTTTATCTTCTAGCGGATTTGTCAAAAGGCAGTGTGTGTAGATGTCGTAAAGTGTAAGTGCAAAAACAACATCCTCCCTTAAAAAGAATTAACCACCCTTGCGTTGATTGATTGATTGCTCATTATTGGTTAACTAAATTACTTAGAATAGTGGACATCATACAATTAGTTGCCAGGTGTGCTATCTTGGGAGACCAATCAGAGGTTTATCTGGTTTTCACCAACGAAAGACATGAAACGATGTGTTACTTTTTCGCAAATGAGACAGTTGTAAGACACGCGACACAGAGCAGGATTACTTACCAGCTACAGATGAATGGAATACGATTTCTTTTACGTGGATATTGATGGATACATTCCTGAACAAGGTAGTAGCCTGACATCGTTGCTATAAAATTAGTCTGTTTTACATTCATTTTTTGCATTTTGTTTTACTTTATTTGTTGTAGCATTCAGCAGAATCTGTATGACAGAAAAAACACACTAGATCGCGTATGTGTGTGAAATAGGATCCACATTGGCATTCTATACAATGTATAAATGTTGCTGTTATGTTAGAAATTTACTATGAGTATAAGCAGATCGTGTGTTCTTTTATTAATTTTCAGAATCATACAAGTATGACAATAAACTAGCTAGGGTTATGAGACGTTTTCCGTCCTAATAGTTTTTTACCATTTCTGCCACGGGCAGATGATTAACCTTCAAAGTGTTTCATTTGTTTTCATAATACATTTGGAATGATGTAAAAATGACTTCACCTCAGTTGATCTGTCTATGATTAAACTATCAATTGCGCTTACAGACTGCGCAGCAGAGGTCACGAACCAGTCACGAATTCTGGGATATCATCCGGGTACTCACGGGAGAAAAACAATAACAAAAGTTTACACCAGTCCACGGAAATTGCTCCGCATTAGTGCCCCTTTAAAGTCCCAAGCCTTACCCTAAGCCTAAGGATCGTACAGGGTGGAGGGCTAATGTGAGAGAATTGCTCCGCGGTGCTGGGTCGGGTAAACTGCAATCTAGCCTGATTAAACAGTGTGTTATCAATTTCGTACACAGTAACACAACAACTCATATAATTGATTAGATGGTCTCTGGTAACACATATTCGGCAATGGGAGCGATCATTATGATTATCATTTAGTCGTTGTCTTTTCAAAATTATGTAAAGATTCTTAGATCTGATAACAGCCAGATATCAAGTCTGTGAATACACATGACAGCAAGAAGACAATAGTTTTTAGTAAATGATTCCATATCTTCTAGAAATAGCCTCAAAGAACAGTCTCATTTCTCAACGATTTCTCCCTATATACGTGTCACCGGTTTGTTCGCCGGCATGGGAAGTAAACCGCAAACGATTATTTCAGTAATGTAGGATCGAAGATTTCTTACCTCTTAACGTTCTGAAAAACGTTGAATGTGTTTCTCTGATGGCCCAGTTGTCGACTAAGATCAACGTTCTTTTTCCTGCTAATGCAACACTTGCAAAAGCAAGGAGACCTAGGACTCTACATAACGTGTTAGACGCCATCTTTGTACACGCACTTGCTACAA
Source organism: Haliotis asinina (assembly GCF_037392515.1). Lineage (NCBI taxonomy): Eukaryota > Metazoa > Mollusca > Gastropoda > Lepetellida > Haliotidae > Haliotis > Haliotis asinina. The sequence goes on from NC_090295.1 coordinate 22,488,363, forward strand.
TCGGAATGTCGTTTCACGCGGCCTTTTCGTCTGTGTGGACGCCAGCTGTTCTTGATACGGAGCTATCCGATTCAATCCGAGTGAATCTCGACTATTCCGATGGTTAACGAAGTTGGTTGTTGACCACGCCTCCTTTTCACATGTGACGATTTGTGGAACAAATGGGACATAATGCAAATTGTTTTTCACGTTTTTGCCTAAGAACAAAATAAATAATAACTAACCCGTTTAACTTGATTAGTTTTGTTAAACTACTATTTACTCAGGAAACAGGCTGTAAAATGTAATGCAAAGATAGATAATTCTGTGTGCAAATATACTGGTCAATTGAAGATTCAGCTAGGTGCGGGGCGGATACGACAGCTTTTAGAGAAAGGTCGGGGAGGGTGCACACTTCAAAATACTAAAATTTCTCCTGAGCTACAGGTCATTTAACAAATAAGTATGTGTGCGCAGCAGCATTCCCCCCTGTAATTGATGAGTGCATATATGGTTACATCGAATTTCTCCACTTACCTGGAGGAATTAACCAACTGCAAACCTTATGCACATAACTTGTACTAGGATCATGTATCATATTGCTAGAATGTATGTGCAAGTACGGTGCATGTGAACAGCTGCGTTTTAAGTGTAAGAATTCGCCAATTTTCACTGAGTTTCATCATTTATTGAACTCGTGACAATAATCTTTTCAATTTTACGAATTTGTTTCACAATACATAATAATAATAGTGCACATTTGCAATGCGCTCATATCCACGCTTGCAGCAAGCTCAACATAAGTTCATTTGTAAACAGTAGCTTTAAACTGTGTGGAGTATTTTGTAAAATCTTGTTTTGAACAGTTGTCTGAAGTAATATCACATGGTTTTTGTCACTAAAATGTAGATCACTTGGTGATAGTCTGTATTTACGATGCAGAGCACTTTTGATACAACTTTTTAATAAATATAAGCCAGCAAGCCTGACCATCCGATCCCGTTAATCTTCTGTCACAGAGAGCTTGGGTTGTTGAAGACCTGGTGCTCCTTTCACAAAGCAACCTTTACTAAGGTTAAGCTTAACTCCCCTTCTTTGACACTGCACTAATGTTACCTTATGCTTAGATAACCTTAGTGCAGTGTTTAAGAAAGGAGCCCTACATCTTCACAGATCCTGTGGGTACTGTACCTGTTACAGCAATATAGGATAATCTACTGTATATAGTCTCCCTGCTTGGATGCACTGCAGATTTTGAAGTCCTGTAACTTTGGGAATCATTACAAACAGCCTATCAGCTTTGACAAACTCTCCAATAGCAGAAGGTATAAAATACATTGCTGCAGAGAGACTATAGACAATAGATTATATCTGATCCAAGCAGCTGAAAATGTGTTCATTTCAAGTATGTCCTCATCACCATCTGTTCTGCACAAACTGTGAAGAACTGCAGCAGTAGTTTTAATATTTGTTTATTACTTGCATTAAATCTCACCACTCCATTTAAATTCATACAAAAATCCAGTCGCTCCCATAAAATGTCATGAAAACGTACATCTCTTTGAAATTTTAAGTAGTTTCCAGGATATACATTTGAAAACTTCCCTGCCATTATTCACTTTTAGAAAGGCGTGTAAGTCTCAATTCACTGATCACTGAAATCAGTAAGGCAAAACGCATCCAGACAGAACAACTGGTGCAGTAAACTGCATTAAGGAATAGCTACCAAGTTGACAGTCCATCCTGTACAATAACATAGCATACATCCATGTACAGGTGACACCAAGCCTACACGCATGCTAACATATATCGCTACTGCGTAATTCAATTTTAGATTGAAACAGCCGAGAATCTTGTTTCATAATTTCAAAATTGAGAGCATCAGAGTTTTCTTCATCTTTCCATACATCAACTGTCAGATTATCTCCCATCAAACTTTCTTTTTGATACAGCATGGATGCTGACTTTACATAATGCGTAAAGCTCTCTGTCATCTTATTTTGCTGATCTCTGTGTGATATAGCTGCAAGCCCATTCAGACAGTACCGAAGGTAGTTTATGTAGTTCGTATGCAGATTCGGGTCAGTCTCACTTCCATAGACTCTCATATCAAAGGATGAAATTACATCCCTGTTGGCTGGTTTCAACAGTGGCTTCACTATCAGGGGCTCCCCATCTACACACAACTTGTCATATGTTTCCTTGTATTCCTGAGGAAGCTTTTCTGGAAGTCGAGTCGTCTTGGAAACGAAGACGTTCTGGATCCAGCACCTTGCAAGAGGTTCTGGTATCTCTGGATGCATGACGCTGTGCACAAGGACCATTGTTGAGTTGCCAATGTTGGATAAATATGAGTCAACAACTAATGGTGCTTTCGGAGTTGATACGTCGTATAAAGATGGGGCTATTTCCAGTTTCAGTGACACGATAAAGGGAAGGTTGTTTTGACACAAGAGATGGAAATCAACAAATGATCTGCTAGGGTCATCGATGGTTGGGATACAGAAGTACACTCGTGCGGAGTCAATCAGATGCAGTACAGACCATGGGCGTACACGAGCTGAAAGAGACCATGTACAAGTACAGTACAGAATCCCAGAGGGAATGGGCTATCGCAGTTTCCACAAAACAAAGTTGCAAAAAACTCCCTAAACATAAGACGGCTACAGATTCTCCTCAATAACAATTTGTCAGGCTGAAGACCCGATTCGATTCCACACATGTACAATGAGTGAAGTTCATTTTGATGTTTTTTTCAAGTATGTTGCTAGTAAAACCATACTCCCCAACAGAGACACAATTTTGGTTAAATGTTGCATAATAAAGACACAGCTAGCTTTAATACTGCTGAACATCAATTCCAACCCGAACCTTCACAAGTTTGAAATAGTGTAAGTTAACTGAATTGGTAGAGCTTGTCAGGGTTTGTCACAACCTGAATCCACTGTGTTTTCTATATGTGTAATATAAGCAGTCCTGTAGTCAACCATGTCACTGAGCCTCATAGCAAAAGATGTTAGCTCCTTACCAGCTCCATCAAATGCCTCATATGGAAATCCTCCAGGGATCCAAACTCGGACAGAAGACGGTGACAGGAACTGCCTGGTGTAACCCAACTGGCGTCCTATTCTGCACAAAAAATCAGAAAGTATCTTCCATGGGGAAGATATGGTTATCTTGATTCAAGGGGGGAAATTATCACCATTGATGGGAAAGATAAGACTCAAAGGGGAAAAATATCACTATTGTTGGGAAAGATAGGACTCAAGAGGGAAAAATATCACCATTGTTAGGGAAGATATGAATCAAGGGGGAAAAATATCACCATTGTTAGGGAAGATATGACTCAAGGGGGAAAAATATCACTCTTGTTGGGGAAGATATGGTCATATGACTCGAAGGGGAAAGAGTCACCAGTCATTGGGAAAATATGGCCATCTTGATTCGATGGGGGAAGTATCACCAGTTATTGGAAAGATATGGCCATCTTAATATGAGGGGTAAAGTATCACCAGTGATGAGAGAGATATGTCCATCTTGAACCGAGGGCTAAAGTATCACCAGTGATGGAGAAGATATGGTCATCTGGATATGAGGGGAAAAGTGTTACTGGTGATGATGAAGAGATGGCCATCTAGATTTGAGGGAGAAAGTATCACCAGAGATTGGAAAGTCATCGCCATCTTTATTTGAGCAGGGAAAAGACTCAGGCACCAGTGATGGAAAAGATATGGCAGTCTTGATTCAAGTGGGGAAAACATCACCAGGGTAGTGAAGAAATGGTCTGGGATGAACCATTGCCATCTAGAATCGAGGGGGAAAGTATCACCAGTGATAGGGAAGATATGGCCATCTTGATTGAGGGGGAAGTATCACCAGTGATGGGAATGACAAGGCCATCTTGATTCAAGTGGGGAAAGTATTGCCTGAAATAGCAAAGAAATGGTCTGGGATGAGCCATTGCTATCATGATTCACAGGGAAAGTATCACCAGTAATGGGGAAGATATATCCATTTCCCTGAAGGTGAGTATGGGGTATTCTTGCCTGTTAAAAGAGTTTCCCTGTAATTAAATCATGTCAAAATTATCTGTGTAATTGAATCAAATGATATTTTCAAGTAATACATAAAATGACAGTGATGCTATCTTACAGTCTAAAGGCTGACATCTTGGTTTTTTAAGCAGCCAAACATCAGCAGCATGTAGGTCTTTTGATCAGCATCTGCATCAGAACTCTGTGGAAATACACACATAAAGCTTGAACACCATTTTCATTATTTTGTTATTTCTTGGAATCAGGTTATCACCCTCAATGTCAGATTACTTTTCATTTTCCATTTACATATTCATTTGCTTTTGACTGATTTGGATAAGGGTAAGTGTTTTGTGAAAAATGTTACAGGTAGTACCAATGAGAAATTAATATTACAAATATTATCTCAGATAAAATTTTACTGCAAAGACGTTCACATGTACATATCTCATTAAAAGTATGATATCTGAAAATGTGTTGCTAGAAAAAGGCATTTGTGCTTAATTAAAATCATTGCCTGCACCTGTTTTTCAAAAATAACGTATTTGTCACAAGCAAATTAGTCAATAACTGCAATCAAAGGTGCGAAATTTCAACTTAAATTTAATCTGTAACTACCCACGACTGAAAAGAATCAATAATAAGAAATAAAAATTCTAAACGGAATGGTCCAAAATGTTATTTTACGAGGGCTTCTCCCAATATATATAATGCATGTCAAAAAAAACTTCAAACAACAATGCGGTAAACTGTCGTCATTTGATATGATACTTTGATATGCGATCCGTGATATCATGAAGCAATTGAACAGAGATGGTGTATTTGTGTAAGCGAGACACCTAATATAATTTGACACACATTCTTGTACCTGAACAGCTGCAGAGAGAACGTTACAGGACAGGGGTACAAAGATCAAGGAAGGGAGAGCACTCGCATTTAGCAATCGCAATAATGGCAATCCTCTAATAATGTAAACACTTGAAATGTTTTCCTGGATGAAGTCTTTCTTTGTAGATGAGTTACCCATGTGTTATATATCTGTAGACGGAATGAGCAGAACGTGTATAACAAATATTAATAACAACGTAAACTTCATTCACATCATATAAATGACGTTTGACAAGGTGATGCAATCAATACTAATGATCTTAAAATAGATTATGAACCAGGAAACAGGTAAAGACACTGACAAATTCAAGCACAACAAATGTTTGGAACTATGTAACGAAAAAATAAATGAAACGCTTTAAGATCTAACTGACACCTCACCAAGTTTCAATTTTTATGTATTTATAGTCGTAACTAGAACAGAAATAAATATACATATACTTCTAAAATATAAATAAAATAATCAAACATCCTAAATGAAATTGAATTCCTCTCTAAAACGCATCTCTATCTCCCAAAGAGACAGAGAAAAGTACACGCACACGCACACGCACACGCACACGCACACGCACACGCACACGCACACGCAACCACAGCCCACCCGACCAAAAACTTTAGATAGATATTTATGCAGTGATCAGCGCTAAATAATTATTTATCGATTGGTATTCAGGTGAAAGGTTACCAGCACGTGGGTTACAATGACGCGAGGGTGTGTTAGCGAAGCGCTGCACCACGTCATTCTGTATTGCTTGGCAGCTATCTGTTGGATACACGGTATAATGACGAAATTCCTCGGGCCTACTATATAAGCTTAGCAGAATCTTGCTGTAGTTGAGAAAATCCACTCATTAAACTGCTAGAAGACTTATATTGATCAACCTGCCTGTATCCCGTCAACACAAACAGGTGAGGTATCTCGTTTGTTATTATCAACAATTGATCGGTAATACTGTCACTGACAAGTATCAGCGTGTCTACGAGTTTTGTATGTCATATCTTGACTACTGTCAACGCAGTAGTTCTAGAGATTATTTGTGTTTGTGAGTGAGTGGATTTTAGCAATACTTCTGAGTGTGTGTGTGTGTGTGTGTGTGTGTGTGTGTGTGAGAGAGAGAGAGAGAGAGAGAGAGAGAGATATGCAGAGGAAGAGAGGTGTCCATGAACTTTGATGCTCTGTCTAAATACAGCGTTATATAACTTAAAGTGACCGATTAGCTTTCGCCTAGTAAGCAAACTAGCTTGACGTGACTGATACACTTCTCATAAGCGTTACATAAAACACGCATATCTTGACAAAAATATGTAAAGTATCAAATTAATGTTCAACGCCCCTCCACTGCGGACAATACCTGAACACGCATATATGTATGTTTACGTACTATGATCCCTTCCACTCAGGAATAAGTATCAACCCAATGCTGTTTTCGCTATTATATTATTTAGCACATTTCTTGAAGTTCTGTCTCAATACATGTACAACGATTTAATTTGTAACTTGCAACGAAAGATTTGCCTTTTAACATCAAGCTCACACGAGGTGACAAAGCTGAAAGCTTCTAAACGGCTTTTCACAAAACACTTAAAATGTCTGGAAAAATAGTGTTGAAAGTTCAATGGGCATTGGCTGCGGACAGTATCCAGAAATTCCTAACTACAGTCTGTACACGCATACTTAATTACTTTTCGTGTTGTAACCACCCAAACAGGGTTTAGTATCCCCAGGGTGCCTGGGAAGGCGAGGCAATCTGGTGTTTAAAAATATAGCGTTCGATCGTCACCGCCGAAGACCCGATTCCCAAGAAGGGGAACAATGTGTGTAACCCATTTCTGGTGTCCCCCGCCGGGGGAAGATTGGAACATTGCTGAAAACGGAGCAAAAACCATACTCACTCACTATAATGCTACATTATTGGTGAAAAGATGTTTTGGTCACTGGTTCGATCCGTTTCAGAATTGATCTTTAGGAACCCATTCTTGTCATAAGCGGCGACTGATGGTATGGGGTGATCAGGCGTGCTGACTTGGTTGACTTTTGTCATCGTATCCCAACTGCGTAGATAGATGCTCATGATGTTGGTCACTGGAACGTCTGGTCCAGACTCGATTATTCACAGATTATTCATCCAGTACATTTTGTGAGGTGTGATGAACAACTGAAACCCTTTATTCGAACCACACCCAACGCATAAAATATTTTTAGCCTTTTTTATGTAAGATTAAACATTTGTTTTTCACGCCAAATGCGTTTTAATGGCAGCGGAAGCGGCAAGAAAGCGAGTAATATCTGTAATACAATGCATGTATACAAAAGAACACAAGAAAGTGCTGCTCCTGTACTTTCTTTCGGTTTTTGTTTAGTCAAGCTTTATATTGCCCCGTGGGTGAAAACCTGAAATGAAGGAACACATGCACTTTCATGTGTTCCTTTATTCGTTTCCATGAGTATATATGTTTTTGTATTTATTAATCAACAGTTGTGCATTTCTTTCTTCCAGACCTGAAGATGTTCGCCGATAAACACCGGGAGGACCTGAGGGTCAAGGGCTATACGGTCTTAGAGAACGTACTGACCAATGAAGATGCTGACAGATATCGCGGAATGTACTCTGATTGGTTGGAAACATTCAAGGGTACTTTCCCTCTTTCGATGAAATCACTAATTCAGAGATACAGAGTTGGGCACATGGAGCCAACGTGGGCAGTGAGACTGAAATCCAAGAAGGTCTTTGAGGAGGTATGGGGTACAGAGAAACTTCTAAGCAGCATAGATGCCATAGCTATTGGGCGTCCACCAGAGGATGGGGAGGAGGAGTTCTATTCCCCTGGACGTCACTGGCTGCACATTGATCAAGGGCCGGAGCGGGAGGGGCTACATGCTTATCAGGGTGCTGTGTATCTAGAGACTGTTGATGAGGATGACTGGGCTTTTGAGGTAATTGAAGGATCTCATGAATATCATGATCGGTACTATAAGGAGAACGACTATGCCATTGGGAAGAGGAAGGAGAATCCAATATGGCGCTTTAAGAACCTACGGCATGAGGATATCGAGTTTTTCACCGAGGAAAAGGGGCTCAAGAGAACAAGAGTAGCTGTTCCGAAAGGTGGGATGATATTGTGGGATTCTCGTCTCGTCCATGCCAACTCACGCGTTATCAAGGGAAGGAAAAACCCTGGTAGGTGGCGCTATGTTGTGTTCGTCTGCATGACTCCCGCCAAATGGGCCGACAAGCAATCCCTGGAAACCAAACAAAAGGCGTACAAGGACCTACGCATGACAACACACTGGGCGAGCGATGGGATAGGACTGTTTTCAGAAGAACTTCCCCCATATGCTCCCAAAGACCCAAACCCTCTGACGGAACACCCTCCATCGGGAAGAACCAGAGAAGCTAAACAACTGGCCGGAGTCGTACCATACGAAGAATCCATGGATGACGATGGAATCATGGATGCTCCCAAATTCCGACTGGATTTGTTGGAAGCGTATACAGAGACTCAACCCCAGGTTTTGGATTTTGGACCCGATGAAGCCTTCTTAAGGAGAAGAAGGATCACGCTGTCGGTGTTTGCTGTCCTCATGGCCATAACTGTTTACTACTGGATGTCGTAATCTGATCGGGGAGGTAGCGTCGTAATGTGTACGCTCCGAAGCCTATTTCTAGTGTGTGCTGCTGTGCTTGCTGTAACATTGCTAAAAGCGGTGTAAAAACTAGACTCACTCACTCGCTGTGATATATACACTGGTACATGGAAACTGAACTTACGCACTGTCATGCATAACCGTTCTTAGTTCCCGCTGGTGCCAGCCAAAGATCCAAAGACATCTCATTACGGGTCACGTGAGACCAATCAGAACGTCGGTCTTGAAAGTGAGTCTCGGAATGTTTATGATCAAGCTACTATAACACGAATGTTTACTTTTGTGCGATTACGTTTTTTCGAACTTGCGTTTCTTTTGCTGTTCAGTATACATGTATATGAAAATGGTATCCCGAGCAACAGTGACGAGGTGTTACTGATTCCCTAAAAATGATCATCTGTCGGTTGCTTCTCTGTCACAGTGCTATTCACAGTGACGCACAGTTGATGTATTTTTTCAGTGTTCAAATTTTGAATTGATAGCTATCAGAGTGTATTCTGAAATGAAAATGGAAAGTTTGAAAAAAGACTATGCTGTATCACTCGAGAAACATGTTTTCTGACTGACACTTATTTCAACGTTTTGTTTATTCTTTATGTCGCTTAAAATTTGCAAAAGGTCGCTCTAACTTAACTTAAAGCAGGATGTCTGTGTGCCGCGGTGGCGATGACTTAGGTTTGATTTCGGTGAGAACGTTCTGCTGTGATAAACCTCAAATACTCTTAAGTCACTCAGACCGTGAGATTCTCATGTCAAATACAACCCATGTTTGTCAAGCATCATTAGACTGGCAGCGGTAAAATGAATAAACGTTGTTGGATTTTTGTCAACACCGGATGATGTATTTGTATAAATCAGATACGTTGTAGATTAAATTTTCTGTCTGTTTTATGCGTTTTACGTACACGACAAAGATTTATTTTTAGGCAGACAGTTCCTTTTTTACAAACATCTGAAACATAATGATTTATTTTACTCTCAGATCCCACATAAACAATAGTTGTAAGCTGGTACGAGACAACAATGCTATTTAACCTTCTTTGCGTTTCATGTGTCTTTGTTACAGTGTCGACATAGAGTCAAGTTTGATTTATTGCAATACTCATGTTTGCTTACTTGCAATTTACTTTGCTAATGATAATGATAGATATTGTTAAATCCGGGTTTGAACAGGTCTTCATTAACCCCAGTATAACCTGGGTCGGTGCTAATAATGTCGATTACTGGATTCTTTGTTCCAGTCGAGATTATACGTTCATGTTTTTCACTTTGATGTATAAGGATACAAGACCATCAGTTATGTACAAGATCCACAAAAATAAAAACGATCTAAATATTTTAATGTTCATTATAATTAGTCAAGTTATGTACATATCCAAAGTATTATTTTGTGTTAAACCTGACTCCTTGTACAGTGAATGGATAGAATGTACTCGTGGTGGGCGAGCTGTCTACGGCTCAAGGGTAGTGATCCAGCGAGCCTGAGGCGCCGAGATCGATCCCACCTGTGACCGGGTGTAAAAACCTTGGAGGCAGTTATGACTGCAGACTCTTTCAGTTTTGGGACACCCCTAGTCAGTGTAAAGTACACAACCTTGTGCCTCTAAAGGAGTCCATGATTTCTTTTGGTAAATGATCAGATGGTTGCAAGATGACTAGTGCAAACACTTCGTTGCGAGCACCGCAAATTGTAGTAAACTTGGACAGAGTGTTGTGACTGTGTCCCAGTCCACCCAGCTGTGAAATGGGCACCATGTTAAGATGGGAAAGTCACATTATCTTGGTGTGGTTAGTGGCTGCAAGAGTTGTATGATCCCAAGGAATTGAGACTGGTAATATGATGTGCGGGTGAGAATGACATCCAATGATCGAGGGAAAAACAAAGAAGCGCTTTGAGCGTGCATGTTGAATGGACAATAAGGCTGTATAAATACCCGCAGAATAATATAATACTAATTCTAGTATTTCCATCCAACCACTGTGGATAAAGCCGTGTATACAAACTGTAAAACAAGTTTTGAAGGTAATCGTACACGTATTCAGTGTGTTATATTTGCCGTATATAACAACTCTTACGTGTAAACAAATCATGGGTAATATCGTAAAAACATATGTTATGCCAAAGTAATGAAGGCAATATCATATATGTTTGTTTTCACTGAAGTACACATAAAATGGTTATATTGTAAATATTCAGATAGAACAAAATGAAAGTGTCTAAATAATACTATGGATGAAAAGAAGAAGAAAAAAAACCAAAACAAACAGACAATATGCTACACTCTACGTTTTTATAGTTTCAAGAGCCAGCTGGATAGCACAGTGGTCAGTGCGTTCGTCCGTCGAACTGAATACCCTGGTTTGATTCTCCAGTGTGTAAAACCTATTTATAGCGCGATGAAACTCCAGAGAGCGGTTGTGGCCTGGGTGACTGTATATCGTCTTTTCGTAAAATTGTATATATTATTATCAACGCCGAAAGAGACATAAAGGACAAAAAGATAAGCAAATAAATAAATCAACAAATATTACTAGAAAAAGGGGGGATAGAACCACGTACCTTATTATTTGCGAGTTGGAAAAAGAAAAGAAACACTTCAATAGATAAAATTATAGACATAAAACCCTAATAATTATCTATCGTTGTATTTGTGAGTTTAGTCCTAACATAAATTTGTTGCCCGGGAAACGCTCACATCCTCAAAGAGAAAGAAATATAATCGTCTGTAGATTACACGCGTCTCGAACAGTCTACACAGGACGTGTCATGGTGCAAAACTGTAAATAATAGTCGAGTATGATCTGCAGTTACTTCCCTTTGAATGCGCTCAATTAACCAGAGAATCTTCGTGTGATGGCTTCACGGATAAAAAGTCTCGAGCTTGTACACAGTGCTCTTTGCTGAAGTGATTCACGGAAACACGATCATGATCATTTAGAAATTCATTTGTATTTATGTGCTGCGTGTCAACGATGTTCCATGTGAGGAGATTCAAGATAACACCTACATATGGCTCTTAAAATAGCAAGATAGCTGTTCACACGATTTCTCCCCGATCGAGACCGATCTGGAGACAGATTTGAAAAGCCAGAAATTAAAATGAAGGCAATGGGGAAAAGTAAGATGAAATGGTTGGGAGACTGTGTCTGAAAAGGAGAACAATTTGTGAAGTGATGCGATTCACACACGATTCCCTATAAACTCGTGTAAGCCATTGGTTGAATTGGAATATATCGAAAAAACTGATATGTAGATCCATTCATTACCCACGTACTCGAAGATGCACAAGAAATACATTTATGGCCGTGAGGGTATAACAGGACAGACGAGGTAAGTCCAGTACAGTACTGTTAAAATTCAACTCTATGTGGTCGATAACGCGTTTCTGAAATGAAATTGGGCACCATTTCTTCGAAAGTCATTTGCTGAGAACTATTTTTTTATTTTCAAAGACATAAATTCGCCGAATCACGCAACAACGGTGTTACTGGGTCATCGCAGGGCAATGAACTTTGTACCCATCCCGGCTACGTACCGGAGCAGAACACAGTTCGACGTCCTGACCATGGATACTCGCAAATTAATGTCTGAAAGGTACACTTCATGTCTCCGTCTAACACTTCTAAATAGTTCAGTTTAGCTTACATTCTTACGCTAAGGTGTACGTGTGTTCAACCGCTGTCTCCTGGGTCGCTGGTGTCTTTTCACAGAAGGATGCCTGACCTCATTTGACCGACCAGTCATGTTTTTACGATCCCTTTCTTTCGCACTGGCATAGGCACATATCGAGAAAGGGTGGCGTGTGTGCAGGGTCCGTTCCCCCTCCCCTCCTCTTTTTTTCTCGCCATCCGCCACTCTTTTGTCGTGAAAGTTTTGAGTGAGTTACATTTTACGCCGCACTCAGCAATATTCCAGCACTATGTAGCGACGGTATGTAAATAATCGAGTCTGGACTAGATAATCCAGTGAGCAATAACACGAGCATCGGTCTACGCACCTGGGAACCAGTAACATGTGTCAACCACGCCACCGAGCCTGACCACCTGATCCCGTTAGTCGCAGCTTACAAGCATAGTCGCCTTTTATGGTGAACGTTTTGAAACGAAAACGGGTGTTAGAGGTGAAGATAGGTTAAACGAATTATATATACGAGTCGTTTTCAGAAAATGCAGGAATTCTTGTCCCTGCTCAATCACATAAATATTTCTTCAAATTTGTTGCAATTTTTCAGCCACAGAAGGAAATTAAGGCATTATATTTGTATCCATGTTTAACTGTGGACACATGTATTTAAATTTTTTATTACAGTCCTTAAAAGGGCAAAAAATGAGCTCTTTCCCTCAGTCAGTGTGTTGTTCGTTTTTCATTTCTGTTGATACAAATTCACTAAATTAGTTAACTTTCGGGGGCTGATTTCAGGTGTATGAACTGTTTAGTTCACACACATAATGACTGAAAGATATTTGACTTCATATTTTTTAAAAATAAAACATGTTTTGTAGCTGTCCCTCAGCTTTTGTTCTTTCCTGTAACGACAGCCTCAAATTTGAAACAATACATGATCCCTGATGCCAAGATACCCAAACTTCTGCATGCGCTTTGGCACTTCCTGTGTTCTCATGACGACACAAGTTTCAGATGTTCTATTGATTGAGAGCTGCAGGGAAAGGACGTAAAATATTAGAACTTGGAGCATATGTTAATTAAGCATCTTTCCTGTAGCAATACTGTTGCAGTGACATTTACAATATTGCAAAATTTTGTTTCCATGATTGCATTTGAACTATGAAACATTTGAAACTAGGAAAGTCCAATTTTTGTGAGGGGGCATTTTCTCATAATGTAATTTGTATTGATGTACTTCTTTCCTATAACATTCTTTCCTGTAACGCTAAAATTGTAACAGGAAAGAAAAATCAGATGTTTAAACAGGAACTATGTATATCATAAACTTGTATCTTAATATATTATTAGGTGTGACCCTGTCACACTTTTGGTTCAATATATTATCTTTATACAATCTTTTCCTCAGACTGTTACAGTTGAGAATGGTAATTGTTACGGGAAAGAATATATCTATTACTGTTATTATCATGTTCAAGTTTCTACTAATATCTTACCCTATGAAGGAGTAATCATTACATGAATATTATTCTCTACTGTATGTGTATACAATTAACAGCACTTGCTGGATGTACATACTGATTTAACTACAAGAAATGCAACTGGATTAATTCTGTTACTATAAAGACTGTGTGTTTACTGTATGTTACGGTAAAGAAAAAACAGCAGTTCACAGAGGATGTTTGTATAGAATATACATATGTGTTAATATATTCTTAGGTGTAAACCAGTGTAAACTCACAGTTTTTGGTTCAATATAGTGATGTTTATTTAATGTGAAAATCAGATTGTTAAGCAACATTTTTCTTTCCTATATTTATCTTTGCTATAACAAGCGTATCTTTCCTGTAACAACAATACTTTTTCTATGTGTGATTTTTAGGAAGTATACATACAAATCTATTTGAGCAAAGAACTCCATGCAAATTCAAACATTTATGTGGATATACATACAATCTAAGCTTATCTTCATGTCTGTCACACAATATTGCTAGAAATATCATTTTTACATGTTACATCATCTAAAGTATTGTTACGGGAAAGAAAAGTAAATTTGGTAATTTGAGAAAACAACATATTTTTTACAAAAATAAATACGATTAAAGAGAAAGAAAGAATGAGCAAAAGCATATGATGCTATTAAAACAATGAAAACATAACATTTCAATCATTTCATTTTGTCATTTATGAGAACCAAATCTTGGCATATTTTGAAAACGACTCATATAGTATGTTTCCATAGTAAATATGTTACATTAAAATGATACTAATTAGGGACAAATTTCAAGGCGATTTGAATAAAAGGTATTTCAATTTCTTAACAGGATCCACACACAGACTTTGGTGACCAAGGGGACCAAGACAGAGACACATGGTTCGGCAACATTCCCGTCTGGACTCTCAAATGGTCTTGATTTACGGACAAGTACGTTTGCAAACAAAGTTTTTTAACACAGAATTCCATTCTAGGAGTTATTCTAGCTATCATTAGTAAAGATCTATACCTCCGAGGTATACTGAGAGGATGTAACGTCACGGAACCAATACATCGCCGCTTACGACCAGAAAGGATGAAGCATATCTTCTTGAGACAAGGGCGTTGACTGACTGTAGAAGTCCCAATTCCTTCCCTTGCCGACTCGTGAAGATCCGGGATAGAAAAGGTCTTCAGCAACCCCTGCTTGCCACAAAAGGCGACTATGCTTGTAAGGGGCGACTAACGGGATCAGGCTGGCTGTCTTGGCTGACACGTGTCATCGGTTCCCAACTGCGTAGATAGATTCTCATGCTGTTGATCTCTGGATTGTCTGGTCCAGACTCGATTATTTACAGATCCATATAGCTGGGATATCTCTGAGTAAACCTAAACTCACTCTCTCACTCCTCCTTTGCCGAGGTAGGCTTTAATGGCCGCTAGTTTGTGGCTGGATCAACGAGTCTATGTTTAGTCTTTTTCGTCCATATCATCTTGATGTTGCACCGCCTATTGTTGGAAGCAAATGCAAGGGATATGGGAGGTGGGGGACTCGTTTAAGCCACTGCTGGGGTTCGATCGGGGCAGGAACCCTTTTAGCATGTCTCTGATTTGGCTGTAAGGATTTTCTTAAAGGCATACTATCACGTCACACTTCCCTAACCACTTCTCATTAACACTAACTATCAGCCCCCAGCGAAGCTACGACACAATTTATTCGGAAAAGATACGTTTTAAGAATACTAAAAGAAATTAAAACCTTCGAACAAATTAAATCGGCTCTCGTACCATCTACCGACCGAACATTATTTCAAGGCAACCCCAAAGAGTTATGTCCCTCGAAACGCTCCTTCCGAATATCCTATAACGCAACTTGTGAATGCAGCAACAACAACAAACACCGACAACATCGCATACGACAGTTAAATTTCGGTGTACACTACGTGTATATGGCAAGTGGTATCTGTTTTGAAGCTGTTCGCCTCTGAGTTACAATTATCGATTTCAGACAGGTCATAAGTGATAAAATGTCTTTTATTGTATCGAATGGAAACTAAAGTGAGTGTATATGACCCAATATATATCTCATAGACCAAACTACTGTAGAAAAAAACGTGACATTGTGCCTTTAAGAACCTATTGGATTACAAGGTAGACAGAACTTATTTAAAGCAACCTTCTTTGAGACATAATTTCAAGCGGTGGTTTCCGATTCAAACAGGGCCGACTGAAGTTGCATCTCAGAAAGTTGTGTTTTTTTCACAATCATTGACGACTGTTTTAGGCAACTATTTTTAAGTTAACAAAGCAGCTCTTAGGTATCCAATGAATTTGCTTTATGTTGCAGACTTAGTCAGTCCTATTGGATTGTTCCGCCTCCTACTACGTGGCCGAATGTTTGTGTTTTTTGAAACCCACAATCACCCCTCGTTCATGGACCTCCAGGGACTGGCAAGTTCTGGCAACCTAATTTTCCTTGTCAGCGGAGAACTGAGAATCTCATCCAGCATGTACAACCCTAGGTTCCCAAAGTATCCAGTAGAGATTCAGACAAGATTTACATCTTTCCGAACATCGTCGTTTGTCTGGGAATCAATTGTGAGGGTACCCGGAGCCCCTCACGTGACAGCTAGTCTAACTAATAATGGCGTCGCTGTGTCGAAGTCCACCAGAAGACCATGTCCGTTGCCGGATTGGTTTCGTGAAAAGTTTGGCGAACTGTACAACAAGGATCCTGGAGTTACCTTCAGGCAGGTGGAGACAACTCCTGTCAAGATGTGCAGGGGAGTTAACTCTAATCCTTACATGCTGACTGTTAAAAGTCGGGATATCGACACGAACCTACACACGAACACGGTTTTGTACCTACAATACTGTCTTGACGCTTTGGATGACCATTTGTTCAGGAACAAGATACGATGCGAACTGAACACAGAGTCACTCCTGGTCAAATCGGCTTCCTTCCTCCACAGGGGTGAGAGCGATGTGGCTGACGTGTTGGCTGTTGAATTCTGGGATGATGAAACTAAGGCTGAAATGATATGTTTTAATATCCTCAAGTCTGGAATCAGCATCTACCAGGCTCGTGTTCACTTTTATCGATATGATGAGATATTTGATGACACCTGCAGACTGTAACGTCACTTTGAAAAGAATGGAACTTGAAGCAGAACATTGTAATTTGAAAAAAAGTTTATTCTAGAAATCATTTTAGTTGTGCGAGTTTACATAGGTCATCGGAATCGCCTCAACGTTTCAAGTGTATTTGGCTGAGTTTTGTTTTACGCAATATCACGACAAGGGACTCCAGGAATTGGCGTCACACATTGTATGCAGGTCTTCGGCGTGACGAGTGAACGCTTTAATCGCCAGACTACTCATCCGTCGGCCCTAATTCAAGTGTCGATGCAGTACAGCGTTGCATTTGGATTAACGCCCCGATAATGCTCTCCTATCGCCTTATATTGGCATTGGAATATGGAAGATTGGGAGATCTTTGTCTCTTTATGAAAATGTATTGTTTTAGTTGTAACACTGTTACAAAGGTATGTACCTTTGGACCAACGTCTTTGTAACGTTTACATGATGTGCTGCCTTTGATTACGTTCCTGACATGGTGTAACAATGCGCGTTACTTTTGTCAACGGACTTATTTTAACTCAGTCGGAAGCGTAGATTGAGCAAGACCATAATTTACCAGTATCAGTATTCATTCAGCATATGACTTCTGGAGTAAAGTGTCTTTTATCTAACCAATCGTGTGTGTGTTGCTATCTGTTTTGCCTGGGCCACCCCTAGTCAGTGTAAAGTATACAACCTTGTGCCTTTAAAGGAATCCATGAATTCTTTGGTAAATGATCAGATGGTGGCAAAATGACTACGTGCAGCAACGTGCAGTAAACTCGGACACAGTACAGTCATTACTAATATGTCATTATTGTGAATGGGTAATTCATAAAAATGGGAAAGTCACTTTGACGTGATGCCTCTAGTGGCTGCAAGAACTGTATGATCTCAGGGAACTGTGATTGGTAATATGACGTGCCGGTGGAAAAACACCCAATGATCGAGGGAAAAACAAAGAAGCGCTTCGAGCGTGCATGTTGGATAGACAACAGCGCTGTATAAAACCTCATATTATAATATAGTATTAATTCTAGTATTTACATCCAACCAATGTGGATAAAGCCGTGATCACAAACTGTACAACAAGTTTTGAACGTAATCGTACACGCATTAAACCTGTCTGCTGTATATATAACCGCTCTTACCTGAAAACAAATCAGTGTAATGTCGTAAAAACATAAGTTATGCAAAAGTAAGGAAGGCAATATCATATTTGGTTGTTTTAAAAAGACTACACATAAAATGGTTTTGTTGTAAATACTCAGACAGAACTAAATGAAAGCATAAAATAACCCTATGGATGAAAAAAAAATACCCCCAAAATCAAACAGACAATGTTACTCTCCAAGTTTTCATAGTTTCAAACATGATTAGTTTAACTCATCGAGAGGCAGGTGGGCAGCACAGTGGTCAGTACGTTGGCCCGTCAAACTGAACACCCTGGTTTGAAATCCCAGTGTGTAAAGCCTATTTCAGCGCGATGACACCACAGAAAGGGGGTGTGGCCAGAGTGACTGTGCATCGTATTTTCGTGATATTTGTATGTTATTATTAGCGTCGAAAGACACGTAAAGGACAAAGAGATGAGCACATAAATATATCAGTAAATATTACGAGACAAAGTGAGGATAGGACTACCTCACTATCTGCGAGTTGGAAAAAGAAAAAAACCCACTTCAATAAATAAAATTGTAGTTCTAAAAGCCTGATAATTATCTACCGTTGTATGTAGGATTTTCGCCGTTAAATAAATTTGTTGCCCGGGCAACGCTCTCACATCATGAAAGAGTACGCCGCACGTTTTGTTTCTGTTTCTGTTTTCAAAATATAATCGTCTGTAAATTTAACGCGTCTCGAACACTCCCCTCAGGAAGTGTCATGGTGCAAAACTGTAAATAATAGTCGAGTATAGTCTGCAGTTACTTTCCTGTGCATGCGCACAACCAAACTGAGCATCTTCATGTAATGGCTTCACCGGTAAATACTTTCGAGCTTATACATGGTGCCGTTTGCTGAACTGATTCGCGCAAATACGATCTTGATCATTTAGACATTCATTTGTGTTGTGTGCAAAGTGTCAACGATGTTTCATGTGCAGATATTCAAGATTCAACGCGTGTATTTGACTCTTAAAATGAGGACAGGTAAAAATGGCCTCATGACAAAATGGTCACACGGATCCTATTCAAAATGGCCACACAAACACGTCAAAATGGTAACAACCCCTAGTCACAATGCCACACAAAAAGGTCAAAATGGCCATACACTATTTCAATATTTTTTAATACTCATGACACTTGTATTATTTGATATCAAAGTGTAAAAATGACCAAAAAAAGTTATATCATACAAAACAAAAACAAGTGGTGAGGTGATACGATTCACGCACGATTTCCCTATGAACTCGTGGAAATGAATTTTAATATGTCGAAAAAAAACATTAATTGATATCGATCAATTTATTACCCACGTTCATCAAGACGCACAAGAAATACATTTATGACAGGACAGTCGTGGTAACTCCAGTACTGTACTGATACAATTGTTGACATGTCACTTCCGGGTTCGACAAACACGTTCATTAGCGTTCTGAAAAGAAACTGGGCACAATTTCTTCGAAAATCATTCGTTGAGTCCTATTTTTTATTTTATTTTTAAAGACATAAATTCGCCGAATCACGCTACAACAGTGTTACGGGGTCATCGCAGGGCAAGGAACTTTGGACCATGGCGACTCTCAAATTAATGACAGAGAGGTACACTTCATGTCTCCTCTAACAATTCTCTTTCTTTTATAAAACAGTTCAATTTAGCTTTCATTCTGAGTCTGAGGTGTACGCGTGAAAGTTCAACCACTGTCTCCTGCATGGGCGTTAGTGTCTTTTCATAGAAGGACGCCCGACCTCGGTTGAGCGACCAGTGATCGATGTTCAGAACGCTTCAAGATCTCTTTCTTAGCACATAGACATACGTGGATATCGAGAGAGGGTGGCGTGTGTGCACTGCTCCGTCCCCGTACCCCCCCCCTCCTCCTCTTTTTTTCTTCACACCCGTCCCTCCTTTGCTGTGAAAGTTTTGAGTGAGTGAGTGAGTTAAGTTTTACGCCGCACTCAGTCATATTCCAATTTATGGCGGTGATCTTTAAATATCTGTAAATAATCGAGTTTGGACCAGACGATCCAATGAACATCAGCATAAGCATTGATTTGCGCGACTGGGATCCGATGACTTGTGTCAGCCAAGTCCTCGAGCCTGACCACCCGATCCCGTTAGTCGCATCTTACAAGCATGGTCGCCTTTTATGGAGAAAGTTTTGAAAAGAAAACGGGAGTTAGAGGTCAAGATAGATAAACGAATTATACATGGTATGTTTCCATAGTAAATAGGGTCAAATTTCAAGGCGATTTGAAGAAATGTTATTTCAATTTTTCAACAGGATCCGCACACAGACTTTGGTGACCAAGGGGACCAAGACAGAGACACATGGTTCGGCAACATTCCCGTCTGGACTCTCAAATGGTCTTGATTTACGGACAAGTACGTTTGTCGTTTTTTAAACACAGAATTCCATTCTAGGAGTTCTAGCTGTTATTAGTAAAGATCTATACCTCCGAGGTATACTGAGACGATGTAAAGTCACGGAACCAATACATTGCCGCTTACGACCAGAAAGGATGAAGCATATCTTCTTGAGACACGGGCGTTGACTAATTGTAGAAGTCCAATTTCTTCCCTTGCCCACATGTGAAGATCCGGGATAGAAAGGGTTTTCAATATATTCAATATATAAACAAAGGCAAGATACAAAGCAACATGCAGAGATTCACAATAGAGGTTTCATGTACAATACTACTGTGTCAGTTCTAAAGTAATGGGTCACAATATAATCTCAACTCACCGAAGTCTTGATGCGAGAGTGAGAAACAGTTATGCAGAATGTAACACAGCAAGCTCAACTCACCGAAGTCTTGATGCGAGAGTGAGAAACAGTTATGCAGAATGTAACACAGCAAGCTGTCAGGCTGCGGTTATGTAGATCAAGCGTTCACGGAGAGGTAGACATATACTCCAGTAGTCTGTGAGTATTTCCGTGTTGACAATACGGTAACTGGCCTTTATATATGCAGTCAACAATTCCTGAAATTTCGAGCACTTACGACCATCGCCATCAACGTGGAATGCTCTAGAACAGTATTAGTCTCCAGGAAGTAAACAGTTAATCAAGGGAGGTAACTCTAGAGCACTTCCTTAAAGCCTGCTGCCCAAATACTAAAATTAGCGAATATTTATGATACTAAATGCGAACCATAATAATCAGTTATAAGTTATCAAACATTGTGACCTAATAATAATTATTACTTAATTAATAATACAGTTTACAAAAATACACTCTCCTAACATTTTCGCCCGTAAGGAAAAGAAAGTTTTGCAGAAACTTTCTGTTACAAGCATAGCAAGATAACAAACAATAACATGACATGCAATAATATGAATAACATGACAAACATCTTGCAGAATTACAACATACATACAACATCATCAAGTCATCATACATTTACAGCCTGGAAAGTGCCTCAGTCCTGAACCACCCGATGTATTCTCACTGTTATATATTTTGTCGGTTCTGAGCGGATTTCTCACACCTTTTGTCACGGCAAAGTTTTAACCGTAACAATGTCATTGGTTCCCAACTGCGCAGATCGACGCTCATGCTGTTGATCTCTGGATTGTCTGGTCCAGACTCGATCATAGTCAGATCCTCGCCACATAACTGGAAAATTCTTGAGTATACCTAAACTCACTCACTCACTCACTCACTCACTCACTCACTCCTTTGCCGAGCTAGGCTGGAATGGCCACTAGTTTGTGGCTGAATTATTGAGTCTATGTTTAGTCCAAAAGAGATCAACATGGCGAGGACCGGGCACACCCATCTGCGTTAGTGATTGTGCTCTGTCAGCTGGGCGTTTTCTTCATTGCTTCAAGTAGTTTGAGTGAGTTGATGCACCCTTCTATCTAAGAACTTTCAATAAAGGTCACTTTCGTCCATATCATCTTGATGTGGCGCCGCCTGTTGTTTGAAACAAATGCAATGGATATGGGAGGTGGGACACTCGTTTAAGCCACTGCTGGGGTTCGATCGGGCCAGGAACCCTTTTAACATGTCTCTGACTTGGCTGTAAGGATTTTCTTAAAGGCATACTATCACGTCACACTTCCCTAACCACTTCTCATTAACACTAACTATCAGCCCCCGGCGAAGCTACCACACAATCTATTCGGAAAATACGTTTTAAGAATGCTAAAAGAAATTGAAAACCTTCGAACAAATTAAATCGGCTCTCGCGCCCTCTACCTACCGAGCATTATTTCAAGACAAGCCCAAGGAGTTATCGGAACGCTCTTTTCGAATATCCTATAACGCAACTGGTGAGATAGTCCTTTTACCAAACACCGACAACATCGCATGCGACAGTTTTCGATGTACATTCCATATAGATGGCAAGTGTTATCTGTTTGGAAGCAATTCGCCTCCATTTCAATTTCAGTTATCGATTTCAGGCAGGTCGTAAGTAATAATGGAAACTAAAGTGAGTGCATTACCCAATATATACCTTATCAACCAAACTAGTGTAGGAAAAAACGTGACATTGTGCCTTTAAGAACCTGTTGGATTACATCTTCGACATCTCCACGGTACACGTTCCGATGTCTCCACTATACCCTGGATGCATCTGCGGCACGGCCTGAAATTTTATTACCTCCCTTTGCTGGCTCCGCATTCTCACTGTAGCCAATGAGCTGTGTGTCAACAACGGTAGCGGTGGAAGCGGCGAAGGTTTGATCGACTTAGGGGAAATCATACAGACACATTCATAGGTCCGAAAAGAACTCCTTGTGGCTCTGTAAGAGAACATGTGCATGATTTGTGTAGCGAGTTTTTATCGGTTAGATAATTTTAAAAAGCGAAATTGAGTTGTGATTGGTGCGCTCAACCTCCCAGCATATACATTGATTGGATGACAAGTCAGTCAAGGGAGGTAATAAATTTATCGGGCTTACCCGTAGATGCATCCAGGGTATAGTGGAGATTCATCGGAACGTATACCCTGGAGATATCGAGGATGATTGGATTACAACGTAGACGGAACTTATTCAAAACAACTTTCTTTGAGATATAATTTAAAGCTGTGGCTCCCGACTCAAACAAGGCCAACTGAGGTTGCATAAACGTCTCAGATAGTTTGTTGGGTTTTTTTCACAATCATTGACGCATGTTTTATGCAACTATTTATAAGTTAACAAAGCAACCCTTAACTATCCAATGAATTTGCTTTATGTTGCAGAGTTAGTCAGCCCTACTGAAGTGTTCCGCCTCCTACTACGTGGCCGAATGTTTGTGTTCTTTGAACCTCAAAATAACCCCTCGTTCATGAACATCCAGAGACTGGCAAGTTCTGGCAACCTAATTTTCCTTGTCAGCGGAGAACTGAGAATCTCATCCAGCATGTACAACACCAGGCTTCCAAAATATCCAGCGGAGGTTCAGACAAGATTTACATCTTTCCGAACATCGTCGGTTGTCTGGGAATCAATTCTGAAGGTACCCGGAGTCCCTCACGTGACAGCTAGTCTAACTAACAATGGCGTCGCTGTGTCAACGTCCACCAGAAAACCATGTCCGTTGCCGTATTGGTTTCGTGAAAAGTTTGGCGAACTGTACAACAAGGATCCTGGAGTTACCTTCAGGCAGGTGGAGACAACGCCTGTCAAGATGTGCCGGGGAGTTAACTCTATTCCTTACATGTTGACAGTTAAAAGTCGGGATATCGACGCGAACCTACACACGAACACGGTCTTGTACCTACAGTACTGTCTTGACGCTTTGGATGACCATTTGTTCAGGAACAAGATACGATGCAAATTGAACACAGAGTCACTCCTGGTCAAATCGGCTTCTTTCCTCCACGGGGGTGAGAGCGATGTGGCTGACGTGTTGGCTGTTGAATTCTGGGATGATGAAACTGATGCTGAAATGATATGTTTTAATATCCTCAAGTCTGGAATCAGCATCTACCAGGCTCGTGTTCACTTTTATCGATATGATGAGATATTTGATGACACCTGCAGACTGTAACATCACAAAGAAAAGATTGGAACTTGAAGCAGAACATTGTGATTTGAAGAAGTTTATTCTAGAAATCATTTTAGTTGTGCGAGTTTACATGGGTCATCGGAATCGCCTCAACGTTTCAAGTGTATTTGGGTGATCAACGTCTGTGTAACGTTTACAGGATGTGCTACCTTTGATTACGTTCCTTCCATGGTGTAACAATGCGCGTTACTTTTGTCAACGTATTTGAGAGTATGATGCCAAAACTCAATTGGAAGCCTGGATTGAGCAAGGCCATAATATATCAGTATCAGTGTTCATTCAGCATATGAGCCTTGTATCCTGGAGTAAAGTGCCTTTTATCCAACCGACCTTGTGCCTGTTGCTATCTGTTTTACCCGTAAAGATCCGGGTTGTCTTCAGCAACCCATGTTCGTCGTAAGAGGAGACTAACGGGATCGGGTGGTCTGTCTTGCTGACTTGGTTGACACATGTCGTCGTATCCAAATTGCGTAGATTGATGCTCACGCTTTTTATCACTTGATTGTCTGGTCCAGACTACTGACATAATTATTTTAGATTTGACTCAGTTGCATTGTACATGAAACCTATGTTGTGTACGTTTGTATCTTGGCCTTGTCTGCTGAATACAAGTTACTGAAAATTTCAGACTTCTCAGTGCTATATTTTGCTGGTTCTGAAGGGATTTCTTACACCTTTTGTCACGGCAACTTATTCCCCGTAAAACACTTAAAGAAATACACAAAATATCATACCCAGTTATTTGAATGCTAGAAAATGAACTGAACATTGGAGAAATAAAAGAAAGCAGTAAAACGATGAAAACTCAGGAAGGAGTTGTGGCCAGACACTAGATCGCCCTGTCTTTCACGTTTGAAGTTATAACAAGCGCTTAAAGAGACATTACTGAGATAACCAGTAAAAAGAAGAATATTAATTGAGCACAGCGTGCAGACAACACTTCTTGATTCTAACTGACTACTGACATTTTTTTCTTCATTGTATAGCTTGTGAAAACAACTAGACATTTGAAGAAAGGAGCTATTTGAATGGTTTTCATGCAAACACACAATATGAAACTGTCAGGATTTCCAGTATAACTACCATTCAGTAGATTTTGCAATTCTAAGTGACAGAACAGGAGTAAATTTCAGACTATTAAAAATAGTGCAAGCTTAACGGTTGTATGGATGGGTGGATGGATGGTGTCTCGAACAAAGTATTGGTCTAGTCTGTGCGTGGGTGCGTGGGCGATGGGGGAGGGGGGCGGGGCAGAGTTTTGAAAATACTTTACACACAGAGAATAAAAATTAAGACAAAGGGAAAATGTACTACGCAATGGCAGGGAAACATGAGGTGATGCGATTTGACGATCTGTTCGCCATACATTCGCCGAGTCACGCAACAGTAGTGTTTCTAGGTCATCGCTATAAACAGTGAACTTTGGACCCGTCCCATCTACTCCGGCACAACACAGTGGAGCGTCCTGACCTCATCATGGCGACTCGCAAATCAGTTTCGGAAAGGTACACTTGATGTCTTCATACAAACATTTACTCAGCAGAATGCTCTCAAACAGTTTTGTTTCTCCTATACGAATAATTTTAACTGAGCTTTCGCTGTTATAAGCCTTAATGGCGTACATCAATAACGGTTACCCGTATGAGCGCTGGTGTAGCTACTTCTATTTAAAACCATGGTTGACCGACTTGTGACATCCCTGAACGCGAAGACCATTCGTCTCGTACCCATCTCGAAGGATTTCATACAAATCGTGTTATTCTGGGAAATCCCGAATAGCGACTCGTGCCCCATTTCATATTGGCGTAGGAACATCAGGACTACATCAAACAGGAACGATAACTCTATTCCTTTTTGATCCCAGTGGCACTTAATATCACCGAAGTACTCCTATATTGTGTTGCTGTTTTCGATTTGCTTGTTTATTTCTAAGAATTATACCTCCTTGACAGCCCTAAAAGAAGGAGTAAAATATAGTTGTTAAAGATATTCTGACGTAATTATCATGACATGCTCGCCTTAAAATACCAGTTATATTTCTGAAAAGGGTTTAACAACAACAAATGAGATTTGTTCCATAGAATATGCAAATGCAATTTATTTTTTTCGAAAAAGAAAAACCCAAAAGAAACAAACAAGTAAAATTAAAACGAAACAAAAAAGCCCAAGCTACATTAAACCCTAAAGCAGGAAATCAAAAAGACTTAGGTTTAAAGTGTTTCTCAAACTGACCATTCGTCTAACCATGCTCTCATACCCCACCCAAGTGGAATTTTAACAAAGGCAGGGATGTGAAATATATGCCCATTGTTAAAGATTATCGTTGATTAGTTAAAAGGATGTAATATTATTGTTTTAAAACTCCTAGCATTTTTAATGGCGTAGCCTAAATCTGTTGGAAGCGTGCGTACAATCACCACAACAAGCCTGCAAGATCGTCAGAAAAAAAAACGCAGTTGTACAAAGAGCCGTTATGTCAACAAACACAAGTGCGTGTATTTGAATCTTTCATCAAAACGTGACATTACATAGCGCAATTCTGTTAACTACGTTCCTTGTACTTTACATATGAAGGTACATATTTTCATGATATTTAAACAATAACATAATGTCATAGAGGATTTAAGCAGTCAAAATTATTTTTATCAAAGCACCGCATTCATTTACGCGCGCTCTGATTGGTTTGTCGTATATTTGCACATAACAAGCATTGAGTTGGGGACGAGTCTTTTTGGAGGTTACGAAAAGGGGCAAGTGGTGACGAACGCGCGAAGACGCATCAATATCATAGATTACGTCAGCTCTCGGCCCTTTCCCGAACATGCGAGATGAGTTTCTGAATGAGATCCTGACGAATGGTGCCCATTGTTTGGCAATTAACCGATATGGTAGGAGCCGTGTAAAGAATGGCACAGTTTTTAGACGAACCATTTAAATGGACACTAGGACAAAAATGCTGAAAACGGGTGCTCGTGACATTAGTAATATACTAGATATTATAAAGCTAGGAAGGCCACCCACCCCCAGTCCCACCACGACACCCCGTGCCAATCCGCCCTGTAACGCGTGTAAACCTGCTCTAGTTGCATTTAAAATATCTCTATTAAATTCACCCTCCTGTTCGTTTGCTGAAAGCATTTTCTTCCTCATCTCTATATGTATGACGAATATGTACTCTCTCAAAAAAACAAAACAACCACACACACACACACACACACACACACACACACACACACACACACACACATCATGTCATAACTAAGTGACGCCAACTTAAACAACCTCATAGGCCGCTTTGAAGGTGGGGAGTCGCATTCTGCGGTTGGACATTTCAACCTTCACCAGAGCACCATATCTTGCCTTTGGGATCGCCCGACAAACTGCTGTCCAAGAGTTTCCACCCAAGCCCAGGACTGCCGCATTCGGGTTGCTCACTTTTGTAATCGTCTTACCACAGCCGTTGAGACTGCACAACGCATCCCTGGTTTGAGAAGAATTTCTGGCCAAAAAGTAGGAACCGATTGTGCGAAGTTGGGATTCGAGCAAGAAGGCCAGTTCTCATTACTGGTGTGGGAGACTCCCATCGGCGGTGGTTGACAGAGACCGGAACTGGACACTTACACTCTGGAGGCGAGTCTGGTTCAGTCACGAATCATGATGTCATCTACATCATCGGAAAAATAAACTAACGCAATAAATTGTTCTTGTTTTGTGCACGCATACACACAAGCATACTCACACAATGGAGGATTGTATTTCTGTCTGAACACAGTGACATTTTGTCACGTGGTGTGATGCAAAGGACTGGTGTCAGGTGCAGCTAAGTCATTGTGAATATTTGTAATGCAGAAGACATTTCAATTGTAAACATTTAATATCAAAGTTATTCGACTATTGGTAAGATGTCGAGGTGTACTTTCATCATTGTACTTTTTCAACAGGATCACAACACAGACTTTGGTGACTAAGTTGGCCCAGATTGAGACATACGGTTCGGCAACATTCCCGTCTGGACTTTCAGATTGTCTGGATCTGCGGACAAGTAAGTTTGTTGCTCGAATTCCATTCAAGATACCAAACGTTTTAGTTATCATTAGCAACGACCAATGCCTCCGAGGTATTTGACACATTATAAAGTCACGAAGCCACTACTTCGCCTCTTGCGACCAGACTGATGCATCTTGTTGAGAAAAGGGAGTTGACTGACCATAGAAGTCATGTTTCTTCCCCGGCCGAAGATGTTTTGGCTGGATTAACGAGTATAGTCCAAACAAACGTGGCAGCAGCAGGACACTCCGTCAATGAGCTTTTTTTTTACATCGCTTTTAGAAAGTATGTTGTATCAGGATGTAGGGCCATAATTAGCCGTAATTACCACTAACGAGCCGTTGTGAGCGGAGCCATGTTTTATTGCCGTACTCAGTCAAGACAACCACAGTTGTCGCCCCTTGGTGACATTGCAGACCGCTAATAATAGATACCACTACATCTCCCTTTGGGATGGAAATGATGCTCACTCATTAACTTAAACGAAAAACCAAACTTGGAAATGAGAAGGTAAATTATATAATTACCATTACCATTAGAGTCCAAAGCAGAGATGATAAAACTTACTATTAACTTTAAACTATAACGTTCATTAACACTTTAAATTCAACACTGGATCAATAGTGTCCATCACTGGTACTGGTCATCAAATCTGACAGGTGGTTTGGATGGCCTGCCAGATCGTGTGTGGTACACACCAGTAGGCGCTGGAGCTGGTGCGCTGGTCTCTGGAGTGCTGGACATCTCAGACTTCACCACCTCCTGTTTAGGAAGGAAGTTCAAGTCTTTCCTGTTGCGACGGTACATTCCTGAGTCTGTCTGCACCGTGTAGGAACGAGGTGACAGTTTGTCGACTACAGTCCCTTTCTCACCTCTGTCCCTCATCCATGTCTCATCTCCCCTACACAGTGGTCGGAGGGGTAGTGCTGCATGGCGTCTGTTGAAGTGTAGTCTGCTATCTTCACGGCGGGATGATTCGTGCTCCATGACCTTCTTTTCATCAGGCGGGCTACACATGAGTTTCTGTGGTAGGATGGGCAGCTTCGTCCGGAGACGTCTGGACATGAGTAACTCAGCAGGACTGTATCCACAACTTAAGGGTGTTGATCGATAGCTCAGGAGTGTAGCATACGGATCGTCTGCTGATTTCAAGAGAGTTTTGATCGTTCTCACTGCACGCTCTGCTTCCCCGTTTCCAGATGCATCACCTGGGCTGCTTGTGACGTGACAAAATCCATATTCGTTACTGAACTCTGCAAACTCCAATGAAGAATACTGAGGACCATTGCCCGATACAAGTATTTCAGGAACCCCATGTCGGGCAAACATACTTTTCAAATGATTGATCACCACTTTCGATGATGTGCTGTTGAGTTTCGCAATTTCGATGAAACGAGAGTAGTAGTCCACAACTAGCACATAAGGTTGTTTGTTGAGTTCAAACAAGTCTGAAGCAACCTTCATCCATGGGCGTTCTGGCATTTCTGATGGCAGCAGAGGTTCAGGGTGATTGTCAGACTTCTTAACGCATACATGACACTTAGAGACAAATTCACCGATTTGCTTGCTCAGGTTTGGCCACCATACACATTGCTTGGCTCTTTCTCGTGTCTTCGTGATGCCCTTCATGGAGTGCTTCCAGAATTCCGGGGCGCATCGTTTCCGGTATGAGAATTCTCTCACCACAGAGAATTAGATCATTGCAGACAGTGATATCTGCCTTGTAAGGCCAATAGTGTGACACAATGCCCTTAAGTTGATGTCGTTCCGGCCAGCCCTCCATGCAGTATTGAAGAATCTGTCTACAGATGTCGTCTTCATGTTGGTGACGTCGTATGTCATCCAATTTCTTGTCTGAGGCGGGAAAACTGATTGCGTTCACGAAGGCCTCTACCTCCTCCTCCAGGTCAGAACGTGATGAACCTTTCTCTGGAGCACGAGACAGTGTATCTGCAGTGTAGAGTTCACGACCTGGCACGTGGTTGATTGTGTATGCAAACCTCATCAACCTCATCCTAAAGCGTTGAACTCTTGGAGGCAAAGTATCAAGATCCTTCAGACCTAGAAGTGGAACTAGGGGTTTGTGGTCAGTCTCCAGTGTGAACTGAAGACCAATGAGGTAGTCCTGGAATCTCTCGCAAGCCCATGTGAGAGCCAGTGCTTCCTTTTCAATCTGCGCGTATCTAGTTTCTGTGTCAGAGAGAGAAGGAGACGCATAGGCAACAGGTTTCCAGTCTCTAGAGTGGCGTTGACACAAGACTGCTCCTAGCCCGTATGATGAGGCATCAGCTGTTACTTTCGTTGGTAGGTTGGGGTTGAATATAGCGAGAACTGCCCTGCTGCTGACAGCTGATTTGATCTTTGAGAATGCCTCTCTTTGCTGCTCACCCCAGTACCAGGAGTTCTTCTTACTGAGGAGGTCCCTGAGTGGCTTGGTCAACTCTGCAAGGTTTGTGATAAACTTGCCCAACTGGTTAACCATTCCAAGGAACCGGCGTAAGTCTGGAACATTTTGAGGTTCTGGGAGGTTCTTTACAGCAGAAACTTTGTCCTCACTTGCTCTGATACCTTTCTCTCCCACTGTCTGTCCTAAGAATTGGACCTCTGACTGTTCGAAGTCACACTTGTCCTTATTCAAAGTAATCCCTGCCTTCTGTAGAGAGGAGAGCGTCTGTCTAACACGCTCATCATGCTCTGTGTCATTAATCCCGTAGATCAAAAAGTCATCCATGATGCCTGTAATTCCTTCATGACCTTCCAATGTCCGTGACACTTGTCTTTGGAAATACTCAGGCGCTGAAGTTATTCCAAATGGCAACCGTTTGTAACAGTATCGTCCAAATGGAGTCATAAAAGTTGTGAGATAAGAGGACTGTTCTGTCAATTTCACCTGGTGAAACCCTGAATTGGCATCAATCTTTGAGAATACTCTGGCATCCTTCAATTGTCCGAGAGTATGATCCACCGTAGGGAGGGTGTGTCTCTCTCTGAGTACTGACTCATTCAATCTTCTCAGATCAACACAGATCCTGACATCTCCATTGGCTTTAGGTACAACCACCATAGGTGCACACCATTCTGTTGGAGCATCAACCTTCGAAATAACTCCCAGTGACTCCAGTTTCTCAAGCTGTTCTTTAACCTTAGGCAGCAGAGGTATGGGTACCCGTCTCGGTGTAGTGACAGCATACCGTTGAGCATCAGTCTTCAACTTGATGTCATATTCACCATCCATTTCACCTAGACCCACAAACAGACCTGGGAACTCTGAAACCATATCCTCCTTTGTGACTGCTGAACAGAACTGGAGTAATCCGAGGTCCTCACTGGCATCACAGCTCAGAAGTGAGTGACTACTTTCTGTCAAAACATAAAATGTTTCTTTCACAGTTCTCTCTTTCCACTTCACAGTAGCATGAAAGCACCCGGCTACTTTCAGCTGGTTCTGAATTCCTCTCAGAATTCGTTTGGGACTCTGAAGTTGTCTACCTGGGAACACTTTGTCGAAAATGTCCTGAGATATTAAGCTAACATCTGCCCCTGTATCAGCTTTGAGAGTGATAGTTTTGCCATCAACTTGCAAGTTGAAGTAACGACGACTTCTCTGTTTTGGAGTATCACTGCTGATAGAGCCAAGAAATACTGTTTCTTGTGAATCGTCTTGCCCACAGTCATAGTCATCCTCATATCCATCCTCATCTATAGCTCGCACATATCCTTTCTGAGACTGGCATACACTTGCGTAGTGTCCTCGTTTCTTGCAACTGTTGCACGAAACATGTCTAGCTGGACAAAACTTCCTGTCATGTTTTTCCTTACCACAATATGGACAATTTTCCCTTTGAAGTTTTTGATTTTGTGCTTGAGGTTTACTTCTACTCGGCAATTTTGGTTTGGTATGACTTTGTTTTCTAGCAGATGGTGTTTTTCTCTTGACATATCCAACACTTGCAGCTTTATCATCCTGGAGGCTTTTTACTTGACTTTCTGTAGCTTCAGCTGTTCTACATATGTTTAATGCCATTTCAAGAGTGAGATTTTGCTCTCTCAATAGTCTTGATCTAGTTTTTTCACTCTGAATTCCAATTACAATTCTATCCCTAACTAGTGAGTCTCTCAGATCTCCAAATTCACAGCTGGCACTTTTATTTCGAATGTCAGTATAGAAAGAGTCAAACTTTTCTCCACTTTGTTGATTTCTGGTTCCAAATACATACCTTTCAAATGTCACATTCTTTCTAGGATTACAATATTGTTCAAATTTTTCCATCAATACCTCACATTTTCCCCTATCATCTTCGTTTGCAAACTCAAACGTGTTATAAACCTGTCTAGCGTCCTTGCCGATCACATGCAGAAATGTAGAAGCAATAACGTTTGCATCTTTGTTTTCGAGTCCGCTTGCAATTTTGTAAAGTTCAAATTCCTGTTTCCATATCTTGAAATTCTCTGAAATATTGCCAATTAATTCCAGTGGAGGCGGTGGCTTCAAGTTATTCATGATGAACACTGAACATTCGCCGATACGAGTTTATCACTATAGGACCGTGCGTCAGGACGATTTTTCTTCAACGGCGAGAACGTGTGTGCAGAGAGCGCGGCAACTTATAATCTGTGCAAGAGGACGATAGTCAGCACGATTTCACGCTACACACAGTTACAGCTTTGTCAATGAGTGACGACCGATCAAAAAGTTCAAAATTTGAGTTTGATTGAGAGTCCATAAGTTGTCTCACCAGATCCCAGTTCTGACACCATGTTGTATCAGGATGTAGGGCCGTAATTAGCCGTAATTACCACTAACGAACCGTTGTGAGCGGAGCCATGTTTTATTGCCGTACTCAGTCAAGACAACCACAGTTGTCGCCCCTTGGTGACATTGCAGACCGCTAATAATAGATACCACTACAAAGTATGCCAGCAATATGACGAGAGGGGACCAGAAATGGACTTCACACATTGTGAACATGTGGGGAATCGAACCCGGGCCTTCGGTGTGACGAGCGAAGGCTTAAACAACCAGGCCGTCTCATCACCCTTCAATCATAGAATGTTCAGAGATCGTGTTGTGTCAAATGAGTGTTGAAGAAATATTTCCCAAATCTTTTCAAGAAGCTGTTTTATGTGCAAGTTCTTAAGGACTTGCAGAAACAACTAAACAGCCTCATCACCATAGGTACTTGCAGAAGTACTATAAAGATTTAATTTGTTTAGAGACCAGGTCGATGTACAAGATATAACGACTGCATTAACTGCGAAGATCCGGGTTAGAATTGATCTTCAGCAACCCATGCTAGTCGAAAGAGGCGGGACCAGGTGGTTAGGCTCGCTCATTTGGTTGAACATGTCATGGTTTCCCAGTTGCGTCGTTCACTGGATTGTCTGGTCCAGACACGATAGATGGAATATTGCCGAATGCTTCTTAGACAACAAACAAACACACTGGCAGTTCCAGATGGTTTACAGCACATGCAAGTGATGTTAGAGATGATGAACATATCACGTATAATCCATTGGTATTGCTCCGATCGGATCACTGAACCTTTGTAGTTTAATTTTAATTTTAGTTGAACTTGAACTGTTAGAAAAGATTGTCTTTACAATTTATCGGATGACAAAGCAAACACAACCTATGGATAACAAATTCTTCTTGAATTGTAGGACAAGGTTGTTTTTGAAACTATCGGATGACAAAGCATCTTTCGTTAAGCAATAATGAATGAGACTGTATAAACATTCCACAATTTAGCGTTATAACCCTTATTCAATGATATTCATCTATTTACGGTTGTTCTGTATCCAGTGAATTTGTTTTACATTTCAGACCTAGTCACCCCTGTTGGAGTGTTCCGCCTCATAATTCATGGCCGTACGTTTTTGTTTTTGGAAAGGGACAACTATCCACCGTTCATGGACAGCGATGAATTAACTACAGACAAACTACTTTTCCTTGTCAGCGGAGAACTGAGAATCTCATCCAGCATGTACAACCCCAGGCTCCCAAAATATCCAGCAGAGGTTCAGTCAAGACTTTCATCTTTCCGAACATCGTCGTTTGTCCTGGAATCAATTCTGAAGGTACCCGGAGCCCCTCACGTGACAGCTAGTCTAAAAACTAATGGCGTAGTTGTGTCGAAGTCCACCAGAAGGCCATGTCCGGTGCCGGATTGGTTTCGTGAAAAGTTTGGCGAACTGTACAACAAGGATCCTGGAGTTACCTTCAGGCAGGTGGAGACAACTCCTGTCAAGATGTGCAGGGGAGTTAACTCTAATCCTTATATGTTGACAGTTAAAAGTCGGGATATCGACACGAACCTACACACGAATGCGACGTTGTACCTACAGTACTGTCTTGACGCTTTGGATGACCATTTGTTCAGGAACAAGATACGATGCGAACTGAACACAGAGTCACTCCTGGTCAAATCGGCTTCCTTCCTCCACGAGGGTGAGAGTGAAGTGGCTGACGTGTTGGCTGTTGAATTCTGGGATGATGAAACTGATGCTGAAATGATTTGTTTTAATATCCTCAAGTCTGGAATCAGCATCTACCAGGCTCGTGTTCACTTTTATCGATATGATGAGATATTTGACCAAAGCAGTAGACTGTAACGTCACAGTGAAAAGATTGGAACTTGAAGCAGAACATTGTGATTTGAAAAAGTTTATTCCAGGAAACATTATTGTTGGGCGAGTTTACGTTGGGTGTCGTGCTTTTGTTTAATACGACATCACCATAACGTTTCAAATGTCAGAGTGAGTGAGTTTAGTTTTGATTAAAAGCTAATGTATTATTCCGAATTATTTGATTAAGTATAGCTTCATCAAAGTTACCAGTTTTGTCCAACCCTTTAACATACATCTATAAAATGATGGTACAGCAATATGCAATAATCTCAGGTCATAATTGCATTTCAAAACAAAAGATAACCCTCTTACATTTTCCAAATCTTTATCTAAAAACATTTTCCAGCTTTTATGAGGAATAATATCTTGGTAAACATTGTACCTTACTCATACTGGGAAAATTCAAAGCTAAAGCTCCCCCTAGTTCTTTTACATTTAGCATTGTTATTTTTTTCATTTTTTCATTATTATAATAAATCTAGATAATTAATCTCCAAATACATGTAAACAATTCGGCATTGGTGTCTTTACACAAACTTTCTGGAGCATACATCATTCTGCTGGAACAGAAACACATATTCTTGCAAAAAAAGGAAAAACATTACAAAACAAACAAATAGAAACCCAAACAAACAAAAAATAACAACAACAACAACAAAACCCAACGAACTTGATGACAAGTTTGGAATCGTTTTCTTGTTTTCAGAATTTTGGGTTTGAGATTTTCTCTTGTTTATACCACAAGCTATTGCTCGGTTCTGAGTAGGATTAACATTAATTTTCCTTTACATTTATCTTAAGGCCTGTTATTGTTTTCAGATCTCAGGTAAATTACAACAGTTTTTGCTACTGACTGCATTTTGCTTAATGTCAAGATGGCGTCATGTGCAAAATAAATGCCTTTCGCTTTTTCCTGATTTATATATTTATGATTTCGGGGCAACTGATAAAAATATAAGGACTTAACGGGCATCCCTGTCTAACACCTTTGAACAGCTGAAACTAGGTTGTCCTGCATTTGTTACAAAATACGACTTTGAGGCTTTTCATACAAAACAAAAATCCATTTACACATTGTCTCATCAATATTGAATTGAAACCATGTTAACATATAAGACGACTCAAAGGAGTCAAATTCCTTTTGAAAATCTTGTGAAACAATAAAACCAACATCTGAGTTTTCATACATTTCCAATACATCTAATAAAAATCTAATACTTTCTCTTGTATATCTACCTTTCACAAATTCTGTTTGGTTGGGATGAATTATATCTTTGATCACTCCATTTAACCCTCAGTCGTATACAGAGGACTTTTGACGCCCACGTGGGTGCTATACCAAAAACTTTAATGTTAGAGGCATGTAAATTTCGGTTCATGTTTTCCTCTAAAGGACCAAAATCTATCAGTCTTCAAATTTAGACAGACATAGGTTTAAAGTTTGATAGCAAAAACATTTTTAATAACAGTGAGGTATACCATGGCCCAGGTAAATGTCTATTTTTCTAACCATGGACAGTGAAAACGACCCATCTGCCACACGATGTAACTGCGTCAGGAACACTTGACAATCAGCAATAGGGGAAGATCAGGTAAAGGTAACGTTGATGAAAGAGATATTTTTTCCTTTCTCACGACAGTTCTTCCGACAGTGACTGTGTTCCTTAGAACTCCTCCGATGATTTACTTGACAGATTCTGAATATACAGAAACATCTGATGATGAAGCAACGCACTCGTCTTATTCAGAAGACAAAAATACTTATCTTGAAAAAAAAGAAAACTCCTCCTCAATCTAGTCTTACTCATCAACGAAATATCCAAAGAGTAATCAATGCTACAAGCATGTCCATGAAGACGACATGTTCACAGAGTATATCCATATAACATTGTGAAATCAGACGCACAAAAGACAAATTGGCATGAGTTTGAACATGCGCTCAGGAAATATTATATTCCGGGTGGATACCCCACTGTAGACGAGCAGCTTGTACAGTTCCGTGGTTGATGTTCGTCCATCCAGAAAATGCCAGCAAAATCTGCCAAGTACGACTTCAAGATTTTCCGGATTCAAGATTCTGACAAAAGCGAGCATATCAGAATAATTCCATTTCTTGGGGGAGGTAGTTGAACCATCCAGGTTAAACAGATGCCGCTGAATCTGTTCTGTCCATTCTTTGGGTCTTGCCGAAATGTTACTATGACAACTTCTTCATTGACTGCAAACTTGGACTAGAACTGTTGTCATACTGATAGGCCATGCTAGGGACAGTTTGTCAGAATAAGAACTCCTTGCCTCCTGAGTTCAAGCAGAGAAATGACGAGATGTCAACACGTCAATCCTCAATTACAACAAAGCAAAACGAACACAATTGTTACATCCCCCCCCCCCCCACACACACATACGTCCACCATAAACACACAATGCGCGCGCGCGCACACACACACACACACTGCATATCCACCACACACACAATGCACATACAGCCACACATACACAAAGCACATCCACACACAAAACATATGCATCTGCACACAAACACACACAATGTACATCCACCACCACACACACAATGCACATCCATCACACACCACCACACACAATGCACATCCATCACACACCACCACACACAATGCACATCCATCACACACCACCACACACAATGCACATGCATGTACCGCACACAGACACGTGTCCCCCAATGTATAGCGTAAATTGCTAGCCTACAGTATGCTCATGATTTATAGTCTCTTACCATACAATATCGATAGTATAGAATAAAAGAATTTAGTTATGAAAATGACAAATTATACATCAAAGTAACAATAAAACAACATGGTACGTCCCCTTTGGACAGAACCTTTTGTTCAAGACACTTCATGATTATGTTACAAAACGGAAGTGCATCACACTATATAAAGAATACTAGAAGTTTATCCTTCCTGAAATATGGTATGAATCGGTCCTTGAGGCCCATGGTGTACGGAATAGGATGTTAAAAAGGGTATACGTTTGAGGAATAATCTATTAGTCAACATTCAGCGGGTTAATTTGATCCTTTGTTTTCAGTTAGCAAGAGATCTTTGAATGGTTTATCGAGCTATGTAATAATTCATCTATTCTGTGAAACAGCCATGGTTCCTACTTGGAAAGGTATATCATCTTCTGACGACTCCTCGTTGTTAATCACACCACCTAAGTTACAGGGGAAGATTATGAATTGGGGTGTGGGGGTATGGTTGTGGGGTTCATTCATTCAAAACTTCGGAGCAAACATTGATTCTTCATACGGATGGGCTCCGGTCATGTGCAGTTGTTTTGTTTGCAATTGGTCTCTTTGGTTGAGTTCAATTGAGGATGTTCTGTTGGATGGTTTGGGTCTTCAGGGGTCTTCAAGTACCAGGGGCAAGATTTTCTGGGAAGATTTTAGGTTGATGGTTCGGCATGCGTGATGTCATGGAAGCTCATCGCAACTCTTTTGTTAGCTGAACACTGATATCTCGTCAGTCCATTTGTTGGCAGGGAAGCAGACAAACGATCGGAAGAGTGAGTAATGTTTGGAACACAAGGGCAAGACAGAGCCCAGTCTGGGATTCCTTGCACTTTGCTGTGAAGAGCAAAATCCCGAGATTGATACGAGGAATGAGGAGACGTCTTAAATCAGATGTTCGTGCGCGGGGAGGACACGCAATATACTGATAGAAAGTCAACTTTATTTTTCAATTTCATGAACAAATTGTGTTCATAGTAGCGACAGTTCGGTATGTGCAAGAAGATTGAAATTAGTAATGCTTTTCCAAAGTCTGTACAAACATCCAGCAAACCATATTATGCCATGGTATTCTTGGCTATGTTTTCCTTAACCCACACTTTTCACTAGGAAATTCATATGGTGTGGGAATCTTTGACACATTTCATGCACCAGTTCACACAGAGAAAACTTAGTGTTGCTTTATAAATTTCCAATATTTGTATTTGTATATCATTTATGTAAATGGAAGGATCCATAATATGTTTAATCACAATCAATGAAACAGTTAAAAAAGTAAAACCTCACCTCAAACGGTAACAACAGCTAAATGTATAATAAGCAACACTAAGTTTACATGACTGTTGGAAAAACACACCAAAGAACTAGCGTTGTACTTTGGAAATTTCCTTTCCGGAAAAAGCAAGGTTCAATAATCAAGGACAGCACGGGATGATCTCGAATTTCTATTGTGCAATATATATTATTCACATTTTGTTAAGCATCAAATCATGGATTCAAGAGAAAAGTATGTGGGGTCAAATTTGGTTTAAATATGTAAGCTTATTGCACGCATGGATCATTGGTTTCAGCATGTCATTGCATCTTGTGGATACCATACCTGCTACTGACAGGTGTTGCATACCCATTTCGACTCGTTCCATGACATGCAAAAATGGTCGACGATCCCATGAAAACCATGTTTATTGTTACTCAGGCATCAAGTGCCTAAGGTTAGATTAAAGTGACCGTTTGCGTAAAGACGGGTGACCATGTCATTATTTATCGAGTTTTAAATGGATACAATTTCAAAATATATATCTAATGTTAAGTAAAGTTGTTTGTGAATTTTTGTGATCCTTAGCAAAGTGTGAGTAGTATATATCAACAGCTGGGTCGTATTCTCATCTCCGTTCTTTTCAATGAGTACGTATAGCCGTGCCAGGATTTCCAGTTGATGCCCTCAGCACGATTAGTATTGTTATATTCTCCGTTCAGGTTTGCTTGGTGACATGAGTCGTACCACCATCCTCCTTTGAACCTTTGTGCGCAGTGACTTCCGCTCTCGTCAAGGTCACGGTCTTTGGCGGAGAATGCGCGGTCGTTAGATGTCGCCATGGAGTCGCCTGTTTTGTAAATAAAAGCAGAAGCAGTTGACTACAGCGCTATAGGTCATGCAGTTTGGGCAAATATCCCAACACATCCCCACAGCAACGGATAACAAGTAAGATATGGTTTAGAACTGATCATCAGCACCTCTTGTTTGTCCTACAAGACGACTAACGGTACCGGATGGTCAGACGTGCTAACTTGGTTGACTCGTGCCATCGTATCCCATTTGTGTAGATCAATGGTCACGATTTTGATCACTAGACTGGCTGGTCGGGATTTGATTGTTTACAGACCGCCACCTTACAGCTGGAATACCTCTCCGTGCGGCGTTAAACTGTTACAACAAGCAAATTCGCTTATGGTATTTGTCCAATCGAGTCTGGACCAGGCAATCAAGTGTTCAATAGCATGTGTACACAATTCGGAAACCAAGTCCCCAAGTATGGCCATCCAATCCCGAATGTCGCCATTACGACAAGCAAGGGTTGATCAAGATCAATTCAATTCACGGTACACAATTCGGAAACCAAGTCCCCAAGTATGGCCATCCAATCCCGAATGTCGCCTCTTACGACAAGCAAGGGTTGATCAAGATCAATTCAATTAACGGGTGCGTGTCAGTTGAAAAGGTCCCAGAAGGCGCGTACTGTTCAACGTAAATTAAATCAATAAACGCAAAAATGAGTCTATATAAACAGCAAAAGATGAGGTTTTGTTGTCATTAGAAATGAAAAGAATAGATTGAATTTGCAATTAATCTTGATTGCATGGACAGAAAATGTGATACAGTGGAAGCTGTCAAAACCGGAATCTGTCATTTGTGGCAAGTTGTCAACACCGGCTTACAATCTCAGCCCCAGCCATGGCTTGTACATTTACCATCAGCTCTACAATCCAACTCTTTGTCTAAACCTGCTTTTTTCTGATTTTTTCTTCAGTCCTAGTGAGTGCCGGTTTAGACAGATTCCACTGTACATGAATTTGCTCCTTATTGCAGCAATGAATCGAAAATAGTACATGCTGTCCAATCGCTTCCTGGCTGAATCGCATTTGCATAGAGTTACTTGACATATTAGATTCACGATGACTGTCTTCTTCTGAAATGTTTGTTTTCCCTCATTTAGCTGAATTGGAGTGATAACTGCAGGCGCCACATTTTGCTGAATACTGACCTTTATATCCCTCATCTGGCAAGTAGCATGACAGCGATCGGACATATGGCAGACAAATACATTCAGTTCGATAATAACTACCCCATTATGAATTTAGTGAGCATCGTCCGACCAGGTAGGGGGTTAAATCGTTCGTTCGTCACGCAGAAGTCCTTGGTTCAATTCCCCATATGGGTACAATGTGTGAAGTCAATTTCGGATGTCCTCCGCCTTGATATTGCTGAAATATTGCTAAAAGCGGCATAAAACCAAATTGACTTAGTCGACGGAGTTGTTCTCAAGTTGAGATGTTGACGCTGGGACGCTGTTGACGGCCTTGTGGTTAAGGTGTTCACTCATCACGCCGAATTCCCCTGTTTGATATCATAATGTGTTGAGCCTATTCCACCATTACATATGTAATTTATAAATATACCATACTAAAATCGAATGGAAGGGATAAACATGATCTCCAGTCACTTTCATCTGTGCAGCGAGATACTTACCTGTGTTGCCAGAGAAGCCAGATATTTTCAGTTCATAGTTATCAGCCAGACTACCTATGGAGAAGTTTTGGTAGTAGGCCATTCTTGTTTCATCTTGAAAGTCCCAGAGCTGTATTCTTAACTGGAACTGCCGTCCTTTGACTATACGCCACATCTTTTCATTGCCTGGAATTGTATCGAAACATACACTCAAACACGACTGTCTCGAGGTTGAAGGGCAGCACGAAAATGCTTCGAGTTATACAAGGTTTGACACGCACGAAATGTATGAATTAGCAAAGAATGTTAATTGACCAAGCTCAAATTCAAGCATGTCTCATTTCAGGATACATATCTGCCAAAGACTAAGTGTGAGTGATTTCAGTTTACGAAGCTTTTGACAATACTCCAGCTATGTTTCTTCTGGGGGCATCACAAGTGTGCTTCACACATTGCACCCATGTGGGGAATCGAACCCAGATCATCCGCGTGACGAGCGGACGCCTTGACCACTAGGCTATCCCACTGTCCCCAAACATTAAGAACCATTGGTGTATAATATTGATACAGGACTGTGAATCCGTTGTGTCGAGAGACGTGGAATGTGTAACCAAATGCCTGCTTTGGGGAGACACGGTGCAGTTCTCTCAGAAATCGATGTTACTGTATATTGGACACTTTGTTGGAAGTGAATAATGTTGTCCTCTGGTCATACACGTTTAATGGATTCACGTAACCCTACTGAATGTTTTGTAAAGCACAAATTATGATTCCTATAGTTGACGAGAACACAAGAGTACGTATACTACCGACAGAAAATAAGGGAACTAAGAAATTGAATGTAGATGACTTTGACTGTGACAGGGTCCGTTATCGTGGCGTATCTCCCAAACGCAACATCCAATGACAATGGAATTTCGCATAATGCATGCCCAGCACGTGCTATACGTGCATACAGAAGTTAACTCCTGTAAATGTACTGGAGAAGTCGCAATCACTAATGCAATAGAGATTGACACTTACTGACAGAAATGCCTCCGAGGCAGTATCTCGGTGAAGCAACAAAATGGAGAATTGTGGGGATGATAGAGGGGGGGGGGACATCATTATGTGAAGTTGGGTAAATCAAAAAGTGTAATTTCACGCCTGTGGGATAAGCATCGTCAAACGGGTGGGGTTGCAACGAGACCTGGGCGTGGTAGACCAAAATCAACGACACCACGACATTATCGTCTCATTACGTTAATCGCTCTACGCGATAGGTTTAAATCGGCCCCTGCCATCAACAGAGAATTCCGCACACTCACTGGAAGACGAATTTCAACCTCAACCGTTAAAAACCGACTCCATCAAGCTCATCTG
Organism: Haliotis asinina; assembly: GCF_037392515.1. Lineage (NCBI taxonomy): Eukaryota > Metazoa > Mollusca > Gastropoda > Lepetellida > Haliotidae > Haliotis > Haliotis asinina. The sequence goes on from NC_090295.1 coordinate 22,530,824, forward strand.
AAAGCAAGACGGCCTTTTAAGGGTGTCACCCTTTCAGCTCACCATAAGCGCCAAAGATTGGCATGGGCTAGGCAGCATCAGGGACGGGCTATGCGCCACTGGCGTTACACCATGTTCTCTGATGAGTCAAGGTTGTGCCTACGATTCACAGATGGCAGAAAACGTTGTTGGCGTCGGAGCGGGGAGCGATATGCCAGAGCAGCAATTCTTGACCATGATCGATATGGAGGTGGTAGTGTCATGGTTTGGGGTGGGATTACACATGACAGACGATCAGATTTGGTCATCATTAACGGAGCCATGACTGGTCAGCGATACGTTGACCAAATATTGCGTCCTGTTGTGGCTCCATTGGCTAGAGTTATCGGCCGAAATTTTGTATTCAAAGATGATAATGCCAGACCACATCGGGCCCGACTTGTCTCCGCTTATCTCCGACAAGAAGGTATCCAGACATTGGACTGGCCCTCTAAGTCCCCAGACCTGTCCCCAAATGAACATCTCTGGGACGTTCTTGGTCGAAGGGTGTACGCCAGGGACCCAGGACCAGCCAACCTGGCCCAGCTTGGTGCAGCTCTCCAAGAGGAATGGCGGGCAATACCACGGGCAACCATCCAGAAATTGATTAACAGCATGCCATCAAGGTGTCGTGAATGTGTTGCCCAACATGGTGGACACACCAGATATTGAACTTGACGCCTAAAATTGATTTAGTGGATATGTAAAGCAGTTTCAAATTCGCTATTATTTCATTAGTTCCCTTATTTCTTGTCGGTAGTATATATTCGGACACAAACCGGCTTCAACAAAAGTTCAGATACACACAGCATTTCGTAAATCCTACACATCTCACACTTATCAGTACGTCTATCCCGGTTTAGTCACTACATCGATCACTACATAATAGCGTCCATGAGCTAATCTGAACCTGACAATCCATCGAGGGATATTGTGAGCAACCTCCTAGTCCATTACACCAATCAACACGCTCTCAAAAATCAGCTATCGCTATCTGCGTGTGACCCAAGAAGTCCGATGTGGAGCACTCATGTCGCTTCATTGAAGCTGCCAAGGACAACTCACCAAGCCAGAACTCTCCATTCAGGTCGCCAAAGCCTTCCTTGTATTCGTTCCAGGTTCTGAAGAAGTTTTCGGAGCCGTCCTGACGTCTTTGGATCACCTGTTGCAAAAAAATGACAAATTCGTTAGTTGTGATGTCGGTGGGTCACCCGTAGCAATGAATGACAGGTTCGATAAGCTGACATGACGTGAATGGATCACCTGTTGTAAATAAATGAGACGTTCATTATGTCAGTGTGGTGTTGGTGGATCACCTGTTGCAAAAATGACAAATTCGTTATCATGTCGGTGAGTCACCTGTTGCAGATAAAAGAAATGCTCATATGTGGCATTCCCGTGTGGACCCGGGACAGAATGTGTCCACAGCACCCCATTGCTTGTCGTAAGAGGCGACTAAATTGGGCAACCTGTTTGCCGTGGGTTGCGTCCCGTGTCGGTGGAGGACGGTATTCTGGTGGTTGAGGGCAATGGGAGCTTGAACAGTGTTCCTTTTGCTCAAATATTTCTTGTAAACATCCACTTTCATTTGACATTATTGAATTGTATAATGATCTTGCTACTGGCCAATACGACATCGTCTTCTGTTGGTTACCCAGCCACGTAGGCATTTCAGGGAATACACTAGCTGATGGCACCCATGAAGAGCCACCTCCTCGTGGTGGTTGCTGGGTAACGCTAAGTGCTCTTCTCCCGTGTGGACCCGGGACAGAATGTGTCCACAGCACCCCATTGCTTGTCGTAAGAGGCGACTAAATTGGGCAACCTGTTTGCCGTGGGTTGCGTCCCGTGTCGGTGGAGGACGGGATCCTGGTGGTTGAGGGCAGTTGGGCTTTTAACTGCGTCCCATTTGCCCAACACACCACTTCGGCACTTACTTCACCTAGACGGGTGGTAGAATCGGCTGGTCACGCCAAGCCCTGTGTATGTACTAAAATTTTTGTCATTACACTAATCTGTTTGGAAAATGTGTTACTTGTGGTCTTGACCGAATTGTTCTCTAAACATGTTTATGATTTTGATGTATGACGTTTTGCACTTTGCCTAGAGTCTTATGCCAGAAGGCGGTGGCTCATGGGCCAATCTGGTAGATGTGTTATTAATAACTCTTCTGCTGGAGTATATCATCCGAGTATCCTTGGTGCTGCAAGTTGGAGACCCACTTGTTTTTAGCATTGTCCTTGTGACACTCCGTGGTGGGTGGGGAGCTCGGATGACGAACTATTGAAAAAAAAAAAAACGACAACTAGATACTGATCCAGCTGATACAGATCAAAGACTGCCCACGTCCATTGAATACTGGCCACGATTTCTTGTAATTGAAACTGTTGACAGGACTCCATTAAAGTTGAACCCTTTTGCCCTATCCAAGGACATACAGGGCCTTGCAGGTGATGTCAAGAATATTAGACGTTTGCCTTCCGGTGCTTTGTTGGTTGAATGTGAGAAAAGGCAACAAGCCACAAACCTTATGAGCACAGAATTGTTTGTTGGCGTTCCAGTCACGGTTACGGCTCATAAAACTCTCAATACGAGCAAGGGAATCATCAGAGATCGTGACCGATTGTTTGCGGATATGACAGAGCTTGACATCAGCTTGATGAAAGATCAGGGCGTACTCAATGTAAAATGTTTCACAATCCGGAAGAATGATGTTGTTACAAACACCAATACTTACCTGTTCTCCTTTTCCTCATCAACTGCTCCAAAATCTCTTAAAGCAGGTTATTGTAACATTAATGTGGACACGTACATTCCAAACCCTCTGAGGTGTTTTAAATGTCAAAAGTTCGGTCATGGCGTCAATACTTGCACATTGTCTGTCGTATGTGCTCACTGTGGCGAAAAGACACATACAACAGAAGATTGTGACAGTAATGTTAAAAAATGTACAAACTGTGTGGGTGACCACTCCTCCTGTTTGGAAACATCAAATGGAGATAAATAGAATAAAATTCACTCAAAACGTTAGTTTTGCGGAAGCTAAAAAGCTAGTTCAAAGCTCAGAACATAAGGAGAGCTAAGCTTCTATCACCAGAACACCGTCAGAAGCAGTAACCGCTAAAACAACAACGTCATCTGTATGCTGTCAGACAAACCTGACCTGGGTTAAAACGGAATCTGCTTTGATATTCTCACCTGCAATATCGACCCAAACAACAGAATCAGTTCCTAGTACATCTCAAAATCAATGTGAAACATCCTCTGATCTTAACGCATCTCAGCCTACATCAAAGTCTAAACAACTCTCAAAAGGCAAAGGTACAAAGCCAGATTGTTTGAAAAAACTTCAAAGCCCCCAAAGGGTAAGACAATAAAATCAATTCATACAACAAATATGGATCCCTTGAGGACATGGACGTGACTGAAAACGTCCGCTCTAGGGCACACAGCTTGTCGCCCACCAAAAAGGTGCGAGGCAGATGCTCAATAAATCCTTCCAAAAGATAGCTTATCATAATCCTATTATACAGTGGAATCGTAGGGGACTAAGGACTAATTTCCATGAATTACAACTTTTAATCCAAGATTTATCACCCTCAGCGTTCTGTCTGCAGGAGACATATTTGAAAGAGACAGATGTTCTTAACCTACGTTCGTTCAGTGCATACCATTGTTTTTCGCCTAAGGGTGACAGGGCCACTGGAGGGTCTTCCATTCTAGTTAAACAGAACGTTATCCATAGCCCAGTTACACTTACTACTAGTACTAATCTTCAGGCTGTTGCAGTGGGACTAACTTTGCACGTTACGTTTACATTATGTTCTGTCTATGTTTCTCCGTCTTCGGCGTTTCACAAACTCGATCTTCAAGCTCTATATGATCAACTCCCAAAGCCCTGCATTATTATGGGAGATTTAAATGGGCACAACCCACTCTGGGGTAGTGCAACAATAAATGGTAAAGGTAAAGTACTGGAGGAATTTTGTTTAGATAATGATTTATGTATTTATAATGATGGCTCCAATACGTATTTACATCCTGATACAGGAACCTATTCTGCTCTCGACTTGTCAGTCACAAATTCAGAACTACTAAATGAATTCGAATGGTCAGTCCACGATGACCTCTGTCGAAGTGACCATTTTCCTACTATATTAAAATTTGTAACTCCATCTGATGTTCCTCCATCATCAAGGCGGAATTTTAAAAAGGCTAACTGGGCTTTATATGAAACACTGTGTGCTGCAAAACTTAAACCTTTTTATTGACGTTCCTGATGCTATTAAATGCTTTTCTGATGAACTGAACTCCATAGCTGATGAATGTATACCAAAGTCCGCACCAGTTCCACATATCCGGAAACCATGGTTCAGTGATGAATGCAAACAAGCTAGGAAGGCAAGGAAAAATCAGAACATTATTTCCGTCGCCATCCTATGGTGCATAATTTAAATAAATTTAAAATTGTAAATGCTAAAGCGCGGCGTACTTTTAAACACAATAAACGCCAATCTTGGCAAAATTATGTATCCAAAATAAATTCACGGACACCTATGTCCAAGGTATAGAACATGGTCCAGAAAATTAAGGGTAAAGGTACTAAATCTAGTGTCCATCATCTTAAACATGGAGATCAAAACTGATAAAACAGATTTTGCTATTAAACTGTGCGAAACCCTCGCTAAACACTCTTCCTCTTCTAATTATGTACCTAAGTTCCAGCAGTATCAAAGACAACAAGAAAAAAGAACTATTAAATTCAACTCAGATAATGGGGAAGATTATAATGAAACATTTTCTATTCATGAACTCCATACTGCTCTTGAGCAAGCTCACGACACAGCTACAGGAGCTGATAACATCCATTATCAGCTCCTGAAGCACTTACCAGAGTCCTTTTTAGAGGCACTCTTATCTATTTTTGATGATATTTGGACTTCAGGTAAATTTCCGTCTTCATGGCGTGACGCTATAGTAGTACCAATACCTAAACCTGGACGTGATCATACCGATCCGTCCAATTATCGACCTATTTCACTAACAAGCTGTGTTTGCAAGACCATGGAACGCATGATAAATAATCGACTTGTTTGGTACTTGGAAACTAATAACCTCACAACAGATATACAATGTGGTTTCCGTAAAAATAGAAGTACTGTCGATCACCTAGTGCGTTTAGAATCATTTTTTAAAAACGCACTAATTAATAAACAACACGCTGTGTCTATCTTTTTTATCTAGAAAAAGCATATGACACAACCTGGAAATATGGTATTTTAAGAGACTTACATGACTTCGGTTTGCGAGCTCGTTTACCTCAATTCATAGCCAACTGTTTGAATGATAGAAATTTCAAGTCCGCGTGCGTTCTACCCTGTCTGATCATTACAATCAGGAACAGGGTGTTCCACAAGGCAGTATTTTGTCTGTCACACTCTTTAGTATAAAGATAAATAGTTTATCGAAAGTTTTCAATGATTCAATTGATGGTTAGTTATTTGTGTATGATTTTAATATTTCTTGTCGTGGTAAAAGTATGAATACCATAGAGCGGCAGTTGCAATTGTGTTTAAACAAAATAAATAAATGGTGTCTTGAAAACGGCTTTAAATTTTCTAAATCGAAAACTAATTGCATACATTTTTGTCGTAAATACAAACCACATAAAGACCCTGAATTATCTCCAGATGGCACTCCCATTAAAGTTGTCAAGGAGGCCAAGTTCTTGGGCTTATTTTTTTACTCAAACCTTACGTTTCTGCCTCATGTTAAATCTCTGAAAACTAAATGCCTTCAAGCACTTGATTTGTTGAAAAATGGTATCAAATTCTAAATGGGGAGGTGATCAAGCTACCCTCCTTCATCTATATCGATCACTTGTCCGTTCTCAATTTGATTATGGCTCCATCGTGTATGGTGGAGCCTGCAACAGCAAGTTAAAAATATTAGATTCTGTTCATCATGAAGGTCTAAGACTTTGTCTTGGGTCCTTTAGAACCTCTCCTGTTGACAGTCTATATGTTGAAGCCGATGAACCATCTCTTACACAACGCCGTATAAAATTATCTTTACAATATATAACAAAGCTATACTCTAACGAATCTGACCCTGCATATAACCCTATGGTAGCAAACCTACTCACTTGTCGGCCATAAGTGACCTTGACATTCAAGTGAACTGAGCAGATCCGCGCAAACAGACTCGGGCCATCCGATTGGTGGGAAATAAAATATACAGTGGCAGTGGCCAATCGGATGGCCCGAGTCTGTTTGCGCGGATCTGCTCAGTTCACTTGAATGTCAAGGTCACTTATAGTCGACAAGTGAGTAGGTTTGCCAGCGATTTTTGTGAAAATGTTTGCTTACTGCCGAGAAAATGACATGTAGATGTTGCAATGAGTTTTCCGACCCTCGGAATGCCGCAGCCGATCGAATCCAGCCCAACGCTGGTGCTGTCAACGTGGCTGGAATTAATAAACGAATTTAAAAGGTGAGTTTTCACCGTATTTGGTGATCCATGATTTTGGCGTGAAATTGCGGAGGTAGCTGTTTTCGATGATTCGTGGCGTATAACTTTTGAAATAATGATCCGATTGTGACCATTTATGGCTCGTTTTGTTGGGAAATCATCTGGCTTTCGATCCGTTGGCCTCGACGTTACCTTAAAAATATTCTACGCGGTGACATGTAACTTTGATCGAAGAGGGTGTGGTTTCTTCGTTACATCCCTTTCCTTTTATATAGTACTAGGGCAGGGTCTATACACATATATGTCTTTCAAGCGCTGTTTCTAAGCGATACAAGTCCCTGTCTTTTCAATCCTCTCTACGAGGACTTGTACAACAAAAAGTCTTCTCTTGTTCCACCTCTCGGGCACAAAATTAAACCCTTTCTTTCTTCTGCCGCCATTGAGCTGGAAAACATAGCTCCTTCCCGTCTTCTTTCTTCTTCTCCTTGGCAGTTGGTTAGGCCACAAGTCGACCTAACGTTAGCTACATTTAAAAAATCAGAAACGAATGAATTACAATATAAACAAGAATATAATCAACTGAAACATAAATATAGCAATTATAAATCCTTTTTTACAGACGGGTCCAAGGAAACATTTGAAGTCAAATTTAGTCTTCCAATTTTTTAGCCGTAGTATTTCTGTCATTTTAATTTGTGGCTGATCTTGCATACAGTCGCCAGCAGCTGAAGGGATGGTGTAAATCCAGCTTGGGACCATGCAGGTAGCAGAAGTACTGTAAGTCCCCATGGCCTCTAGTATGGGGACCTACCTTCAGTTGTTGGTGATCTATAGCCTGTTTTTATATTGTACTGTCCGAATAGTGATATTGGTTTTACCTTTTCATGCTAGTTTTAATTCTTATTGTGATACTCTAGTTGTTTTACTGTCCTTCGTTGGCAGGCTTGTACCATATGCATACATTCCTTTTTCCAAGAATGTTCTCGTCAAGATATGGCTGCAATATTGCCGATGTGACGTTAAATATTAACTCACTCACTCACTCATATGTGGATGTGACGTCACTGGATCACCTGTTGCAATAAATGACAAGTTGATTATGTCTATGTCACATCACTGGATCACCTGCAGCAAATAAATGTTCATTATGTCTGTGTGATGTCGGTGGATCACCTGTTGCAAAAATGACAAATTCGTTATTTGTTGTGATGTCGGTGGATCACCGGTTGCAAAAATGACAAATTTGTTATTTCGTTGTCATGTTGGTGAGTCACCTGTAGCAAATAAGAGAATGTTCGATGTGACTTCACTGGATCGCCTGTTGCGATCTATGTCAAGTTCATTAGGCCGACGTGACATCACTGGATCTCTTGTTGCGATCTATGTCAAGTTCATTATGTGGACGTGACGTCACTGGATCACCTGTTGCAATAAATGTCATGTTGATTATGTCGATATCACATCACTGGATGACTTGTTGCAATAAATGTCAAGTTCATTAGGCCGACGTGACATCACTGGATCACTTGTTGCGATCTATGTCAAGTTCATTATGTGGACGTGACGTCACTGGATCACCTGTTGCAATAAATGTCATGTTGATTATGTCGATGTCACATCACTGGATGACTTGTTGCAATAAATGTCAAGTTCATTAGGCCGACGTGACATCACTGGATCACTTGTTGCGATCTATGTCAAGTTCATTATGTGGACGTGACGTCACTGGATCACCTGTTGCAATAAATGATAAGTTTATTATGTCGTCGTTACACCCTTGATTTATCTGTTGGAATAAACGTTGGATCACCCTCAAATATTATTTTTTTATTCGCGATTCTCAATGTCGGTAGAATTATACAGAGATTTATTTAAAACGTTGTCCATTGTGTCTTTAATAGCATTTCATTGATGTATCATTGTATTGGAATCAGCTATTGAGCGACATTGAGCTTTATTAAGTTCAGTGCATCTCGCTGCTCACGGTATGGGTGCATTGCAAACAAGCAATCGCTTGCAAGCGATATACAGCGATTCGCCTCACCACGGAGTCCTAACTTTCAGCCGCTTGCAATCGCCTCAATCTCTGGATGATGTCGCTTCGTTCTCAGACCAAAATGGCGGCTTAGGAAAGATTGAATTGGAAGGCTGATCAAAATTGTTCGGCTGCCAACTTGGCAAAAACAGCTTACATCACAGCATCCTGAGTTTGTTCATAAATTCATAACTCGTCATGGAGACTATTCTCATACGTTCTCTAGTAGCAAGACAAGCAGACGTTAATCGCTCCGCCATGTTTGGAAGAGCGATAAACGCTTCGAGCTGTTGCAAGCCGAAAACATAATGCTGCATTAAATTTTTCTCGGGCACGACGAGAACGGTAGAGCATTTTTAATTTTTTGTTATTGAAAAGTGACGAACACATCTTATGTTTTCATGTTTTTCTCTCACAATTACAGCTTGGAAAGGTTAGCACGTGTTAATGAGTTGAAGATTCAGTAACACTCTTTCTTACAGACATTCATTCTTATAATAGACTAATGGATGATCGGGGCGCGTCAAAGTCGTTTTTTCCTTTAAATGGCAAGAAAAAAAATGTTACGCGCACAAACAAAAGTGTCGCGCCGATGCCCGAGACGCATTTCACTTTTTATTTAATTTCACGGTTAACCTTTAAACAAGAAAAACACATTTTTGCACGGCCACTATTAAATGCTTACCGTCCAGGTATCTGTGTCGAAATCACAGTAGGCTTGGAACAGGTCTTGTCCATCAGGCTTGAGGATGTAGATGCCAGATTTCAGAGAAGAAAAGTGAGTCTTGATATCTGTACAGTCAGTGTAAGCTGTAGGAAAATACAAACTTTACGTTAAAATGTGTGTCAAACTAATGTCAGAATTCTAATATTCGTGAGAGTAATAAATTACTTGCATAATTGAAACATACCTCTCCATAAATATGTCTATCATGAACAGAGTTAATGCCAGAATAGCTATAGCTTGCAGTATGTGAATGGTTTTGAAAGTACTAGGTAGATACCTTTTGTGCTAAAAAGGTGCAATAAAATTAGATTAATTTTCATGTGAAAAACGCTTTAGAATCTCATTAAATAGATCACTGCAATCAAACTCTATTACTTACGATAAAGCAAAATAACTATTATTGCATATAACATCAAGAGAAACAGCATTAGGTATCAATATGGAAAAAACAAACACTTTCTTAACTTTTTTAACTTAAGGTAAGTAAAATATACGTAAAGGTTACAAAACAAACAACATGGAACACATTTGAAAATTTTACAAACACACCGACCACACACACACACACACACACACACACACACACACACATATATATATATATATACCACACATTGTAATGTGTAAGTACATTTCTGTACAGGGGACTAACCCGTGAGTATAAATGCAAGTGGAAAAGGTCCGATTACCAAATATATATGCATCTAAATGAGTGAAGATTTGTGTCTACGGACCCAATGCATTCAGAATTCAGAAAACATTAATGGCTACAAGTTCAGTCCACATTAAAATCCTTCCATTTACTCCATTTTCCACACCTGACCGTGAACGTTCTAGTTCTTACGCAAACGTTACTGTCTCTACTCCGTAAAACACCCAGTGTCCAGTACATTTCTCCAAGAACACCTTCAGCCTAACATTGTACAAAACAACTTACTAGCATTGTTAGCATACAGACTATCCAGTGAGTACTTGAAGCCAGATTTGGGAACCAGGTTCTCGTGGCTGTAGAAAATCCTTGAGTGTCCTTGGCAGGATTCATTCAAAGCGTTGTGGAAGAAAGAGACACACGTGGATTCTCTGTAACACTTCTGTGCACATCTCGATGCATGCAGTTTGACATCCCAGAGTGGCTTGGCCGCAGGAACCATGTCCTGAAGTTCCTTGATGTTGACGTATGAATGTTGGTTGCACAAAGGGGAAACGTGTCTCATAAAGATGAACAATACCATAACGTGTGGTAAGAGAATCGGGTAGCCCCTTAACACGTCCATCCTTGCCTACTTTTAACATCACTACTGACTTTCACATAGCACTCATGGGGACTTTTCTTAAATCGACTTGCCCACGTTTCATTAAGACTTCAGAAGAACTCAATTATTTCCTTTTGAATGCAGGGAACATCAAACAAACACTGTCTCATAACTTTCAATGCGCAGATGCATATTTAATTCATTCATTCCCAACTTCGGTTCAAGCTAATTGCATTCTTGGTATAAGTCATTGCACAAACCCTATTCTGCCTGATAGGTATACATCATCCTATCAATAATTTCTGCCCGATTGCACTTCGCGGTCTTGTTTAAGAACTGTGAAAAACAGTTATACTGACATAGTCGACATCAGACAGCATGATTAGAGGTTATCGCATATTCTGAGAAGATAGACTTTCTGTTAGACCCATTGTCAGTTACAAACTCTGACTATCAGAATATCTTCAATTCAACCCCCGATAGCGTGAAAACTTGAGAAAGCTTAAACATCAGGTATAATATCAAACGAACATCAACCTTTTCAATTGTATATATACTCACGATGCAGCTATGTATATATTCATCTTGTTCCAACTCTTTGTATCACTAGCTTGATAACGGTGTTAGTACCTACACCTAAGTCACGGTGTCGCATTCACTCAAATATAAAAGTTGACTGCCAATAGGACTTGATTTTCTTTGCTTACAGCTTCTAAAACCACCTGAATCTGAACTGAAATATGTAAAGGTCCACAAGATGTCGGGCACAGATCTTATTTTGCCTTGTGACGAGTCACTTTGTAAAGTAGTGCAAGTGTCGAATTGCATATTGATAAATACGGAATGGTCTCGCCTAAATACTCATATAGTCAACATGTTGGGGGAAAGTCGACTTGTCACTTTCATGAAACCCACGAGCACGGGTATAGAGTTGACAGACTTTGAAACCAAAGAAGGGAGAACCGGGATCCCAATTCACAATCACAGACTACTAGCGTGCCCAAGGGACGCAACTCTCAGCAACAAGTTATGGCGCCTTGCCTGATCGATGAACCCGTTCACATGATAATGCTAACATGAAATTGTTCATATTTGTTACCATGGTTTACCGCCATATTGCTTTAATTATAATACATAGATTCGCAATCACAATATAAGTAAAAAGAATCATAAGCAGATATCTGTCTTTGGTCCCGACAGGAGATTCATTGTCTTGGTCCCAAGAGCAATGAATACGCAATGCCAGTTAGAAAGTGGTCAACATGTAAAAGGTTATGTGCTTGGGATTCGAATTTCTCACTGAAGTCCAATCCGGGATTCCAACCCACGCACACAGAGTGGGGCACCAAATCACCAGCATTCAAAGCCAGCCGTCCAACACTCAGCCACATAAATAGACGACTACTGGCGAGTGTAAAATGACAAGGCGATCAGATGTAGCATTATTTTACTTGGGATTACACTTTCCCCGTAAAGAACAGCTTCTAGAACCATCCAGGATTCGAACTCAAACATAATTCACCATCTACGTAAATTGATACATGCTGCAATTGCAAGTATGACTTGATAAGAAGAAAAGCAGCCAGACTAGTAAACGGACCACTGACTAAGCAGTCAGTTCTCTGTTAAATAATAATGTATATATTTAGCTGACAATTTTATGTGTTATCCCCGCAACACAGTCAATGTCATATTGATCTCTAAGTTTACGTTGAGAATAGTTCGATAAAAAAATATTGTTATCTGTGTCTCACTTCAATACAGGTGCGTGTAACAGTCCATGAAAACAAGTCGACGTATTTGATTCAATAATGGATCGAAATACGTTGCTGGTTAATTAGGAAACCTATCAGCCAATTTTGTCCAGACCGTTTCGTTTTCTCTATGACAATGGTCCTGAAATATTTACGCATTAATATCGGTTTTCAAGACACCAGTTTGCTGATTGATCTGATCTGCTGATTGCAATAAAACAGATCTGACAAAGCATACATAGTTTTAATCACTGCTGAAGCATGATTTGAACCTAATGACATCAGCTATTTACCCAGACCCCACCTGTACTGAAGCTTACCTTCTGTAGATGACATTCTAAATGTTCTTAACTCTTTTCCTCTTGCACAGTGATACCAAACCTATGACGTCATGTTTATTTTCACGACATTTCACTCACAATCCATGTGTTCACTTCCGTCCAGATGTGCAGACTGTTGCTTAAAGCTGTTTGATCTTGAGAATAACATTTAAATTCCCCTAGACGTTTGATGGTGTAGGTCTTTTGAGTCTTGAATCAGTTTCATTTGCTGCTGTCAAGACGTATATGCTTATTCATATGACCTACATAAACAGCTATCATGTAACACAACTACTCATATGGTATGCATTTTATTTGAAATATACGACATATTAACCTTCTCCAGCTCACAAAGCAGCATGACATGCCTAGCGTAATCAAGGTGTTAGCTGGACGTCGTGAAGATGTCTTGAGACAAAGGAACACAGCCTTGGTTTCTCGCAATGTTCCCCCAATTGCGGGAAGGTCAGTCATGGTATGGGAATGCATTTCCTTGGGAGGGAAGATGGACCTTATTTCCTTTCTTGGTAACCTTAACGGTATCCAGAGTTGATCCTTCAGAGGACTGTTTCCCACATTCCTACAAGCAGTCCTTTGCCACATGATCCATTTGGAGAAGTCAGTCATGTTAGCGGGATGGGTTTCCTTGAGTTGCAAGATGAACCTTATCACCATTCGTGACAAACGTAATCAGCCGTGGTATAAACAGATCCTTGAGAGGGTTTTTGTCCCTCAATCTGATAACCATGATCTGTCACTAGATCAACCTATACGAATAACAAGGTCACGCCTCACTGACCACGTGCTGTTCTCCAGCAACAGAATGTTCCTGAATAAGGAGGTGTCTTCAATCAGTTGCTCGTATGCAGGGAGTTCACACAATATACTGACAGAAAGTCAGTATTTGGACTTGCAAACCTTTGTTCAACGAGATGCGTGCATTGCAGTGGTAGTTAAGTATGCGCCAGAAAAGAGAATTTCGTTATGCATTTAAATAAAAAGACATTTCCAAACTCTGTACAAACTTCCAACAAAACATATTATGTTGAGGTAAACATGACAATGTTTTCCCTTAACCCTTCAGCGTCGTATTCACTGCAATAAAAAGTTGACTGGCCATAGGACTTTATTTTCTTTCTTTACAGCTTCTAAAATCTTCAGATTCGAACAAAAATATGGAAAACGTCCACAAGATATCGGCACAGATTTCCACCAAATGTTTAACACATTTTACGCACCAGCTCATTCATGTTTTTTAGACTGAAAAATGCAGGTGTTGCTTAATACATTTCCATATGTATATTTACATAACATTTATGTAAACAATGGAAGGTTTCATAATATGCATGATTACTGTCACAACACGAGATGAAAACCAAGGCACACATGTAACATATGTTATCTATTACGGAGTTATGCATGATTACTGTCACAACACGAGATGAAAAACAAGGCACACATGTAACATATGTTATCTATTACGGAGTTATGCATGATTACTGTCACAACACGAGATGAAGAACAAGGCACACATGTAACATATGTTATCTATTACGGAGTTATGCATGATTACTGTCACAACACGAGATGAAAAACAAGGCACACATGTAACATATGTTATCTATTACGGAGTTATGCATGATTACTGTCACAACACGAGATGAAGAACAAGGCACACATGTAACATATGTTATCTATTACGGAGTTATGCATGATTACTGTCACAACACGAGATGAAGAACAAGGCACACATGTAACATATGTTATCTATTACGGAGTTATGCATGATTACTGTCACAACACGAGATGAAGAACAAGGCACACATGTAACATATGTTATTTATTACGGAGTTATGCATGATTACTGTCACAACACGAGATGAAGAACAAGGCACACATGTAACACATGTTATTTATTACGGAGTTATGCATGATTACTGTCACAACACGAGATGAAGAACAAGGCACACATGTAACATATGTTATCTATTACGGAGTTATGCATGATTACTGTCACAACACGAGATGAAGAACAAGGCACACATGTAACATATGTTATTTATTACGGAGTTATGCATGATTACTGTCACAACACGAGATGAAGAACAAGGCACACATGTAACATATGTTATCTGTTACGGAGTTATGCATGATTACTGTCACAACACGAGATGAAGAACAAGGCACACATGTAACATATGTTATTTATTACGGAGTTATGCATGATTACTGTCACAACACGAGATGAAGAACAAGGCACACATGTAACATATGTTATTTATTACGGAGTTATGCATGATTACTGTCACAACACGAGATGAAGAACAAGGCACACATGTAACATATGTTATTTATTACGGAGTTATGCATGATTACTGTCACAACACGAGATGAAGAACAAGGCACACATGTAACATATGTTATTTATTACGGAGTTATGCATGATTACTGTCACAACACGAGATGAAGAACAAGGCACACATGTAACATATGTTATTTATTACGGAGTTATGCATGATTACTGTCACAACACGAGATGAAGAACAAGGCACACATGTAACATATGTTATCTATTACGGAGTTATGCATGATTACTGTCACAACACGAGATGAAGAACAAGGCACACATGTAACATATGTTATCTATTACGGAGTTATGCATGATTACTGTCACAACACGAGATGAAAAACAAGGCACACATGTAACATATGTTATCTATTACGGAGTTATGCATGATTACTGTCACAACACGAGATGAAAAACAAGGCACACATGTAACATATGTTATCTATTACGGAGTTATGCATGATTACTGTCACAACACGAGATGAAGAACAAGGCACACATGTAACATATGTTATCTATTACGGAGTTATGCATGATTACTGTCACAACACGAGATGAAGAACAAGGCACACATGTAACATATGTTATCTATTACGGAGTTATGCATGATTACTGTCACAACACGAGATGAAGAACAAGGCACACATGTAACATATGTTATTTATTACGGAGTTATGCATGATTACTGTCACAACACGAGATGAAGAACAAGGCACACATGTAACACATGTTATTTATTACGGAGTTATGCATGATTACTGTCACAACACGAGATGAAGAACAAGGCACACATGTAACATATGTTATCTATTACGGAGTTATGCATGATTACTGTCACAACACGAGATGAAGAACAAGGCACACATGTAACATATGTTATTTATTACGGAGTTATGCATGATTACTGTCACAACACGAGATGAAGAACAAGGCACACATGTAACATATGTTATCTATTACGGAGTTATGTATGATTACTGTCACAACACGAGATGAAGAACAAGGCACACATGTAACATATGTTATCTATTACGGAGTTATGCATGATTACTGTCACAACACGAGATGAAGAACAAGGCACACATGTAACATATGTTATCTATTACGGAGTTATGCATGATTACTGTCACAACACGAGATGAAAAACAAGGCACACATGTAACATATGTTATCTATTACGGAGTTATGCATGATTACTGTCACAACACGAGATGAAGAACAAGGCACACATGTAACATATGTTATCTATTACGGAGTTATGCATGATTACTGTCACAACACGAGATGAAAAACAAGGCACACATTTAACATATGTTATCTATTACGGAGTTATGCATGATTACTGTCACAACACGAGATGAAAAACAAGGCACACATGTAACATATGTTATCTATTACGGAGTTATGCATGATTACTGTCACAACACGAGATGAAGAACAAGGCACACATGTAACATATGTTATCTATTACGGAGTTATGCATGATTACTGTCACAACACGAGATGAAGAACAAGGCACACATGTAACATATGTTATCTATTACGGAGTTATGCATGATTACTGTCACAACACGAGATGAAGAACAAGGCACACATGTAACATATGTTATTTATTACGGAGTTATGCATGATTACTGTCACAACACGAGATGAAGAACAAGGCACACATGTAACATATGTTATTTATTACGGAGTTATGCATGATTACTGTCACAACACGAGATGAAGAACAAGGCACACATGTAACATATGTTATCTGTTACGGAGTTATGCATGATTACTGTCACAACACGAGATGAAGAACAAGGCACACATGTAACATATGTTATTTATTACGGAGTTATGCATGATTACTGTCACAACACGAGATGAAGAACAAGGCACACATGTAACATATGTTATTTATTACGGAGTTATGCATGATTACTGTCACAACACGAGATGAAGAACAAGGCACACATGTAACATATGTTATTTATTACGGAGTTATGCATGATTACTGTCACAACACGAGATGAAGAACAAGGCACACATGTAACATATGTTATTTATTACGGAGTTATGCATGATTACTGTCACAACACGAGATGAAGAACAAGGCACACATGTAACATATGTTATTTATTACGGAGTTATGCATGATTACTGTCACAACACGAGATGAAGAACAAGGCACACATGTAACATATGTTATCTATTACGGAGTTATGCATGATTACTGTCACAACACGAGATGAAGAACAAGGCACACATGTAACATATGTTATCTATTACGGAGTTATGCATGATTACTGTCACAACACGAGATGAAAAACAAGGCACACATGTAACATATGTTATCTATTACGGAGTTATGCATGATTACTGTCACAACACGAGATGAAAAACAAGGCACACATGTAACATATGTTATCTATTACGGAGTTATGCATGATTACTGTCACAACACGAGATGAAGAACAAGGCACACATGTAACAAATGTTATTTATTACGGAGTTATGCATGATTACTGTCACAACACGAGATGAAGAACAAGGCACACATGTAACATATGTTATCTATTACGGAGTTATGTATGATTACTGTCACAACACGAGATGAAGAACAAGGCACACATGTAACATATGTTATCTATTACGGAGTTATGCATGATTACTGTCACAACACGAGATGAAGAACAAGGCACACATGTAACATATGTTATCTATTACGGAGTTATGCATGATTACTGTCACAACACGAGGTGAAGAACAAGGCACACATGTAACATATGTTATCTATTACGGAGTTATGCATGATTACTGTCACAACACGAGATGAAAAACAAGGCACACATGTAACATATGTTATTTATTACGGAGTTATGCATGATTACTGTCACAACACGAGATGAAGAACAAGGCACACATGTAACATATGTTATCTATTACGGAGTTATGCATGATTACTGTCACAACACGAGATGAAGAACAAGGCACACATGTAACATATGTTATCTATTACGGAGTTATGCAAAAAGGAACACAATCATAAGTACGGACGGAACTCTTTCCACCATCGTTATTTAGCACAGACAAATAGTATGCCCATGGTCATCTGAACACAACATCGTCAACATGACGAATGTAGGAGTATTTAAATTGTATATATTAGCAAGTATGTTTTAACTCGTATGTTAATAATTAAGTCTAGCCCCAGTTTAACCACTCAATCTAACCTGCTTCACTTTCACAATAGCACAGTCAGCCCAGCGCTTACGTTGACCATTTCCTCTATTGTCTTGTCTCAGCCCCAGACCCCTTATATTCCCAAGCAGAGTGTTGTGGGTCAGATTACATTTCCACGTCAGTCTCTCAGTCACTGGTAAGCATATACAGCTTTTTCACAGGTTAGCTTATATTTGCAAGGTGTGTTTTATGTCTTCATATTTAGTGTGTATGTATTATTTCTTAGCTTCTTTTGAAGCATGTATCATGTTACGTGTGGTAAATATAACTTAAATTAACTATCTGGCGTGTGCCACATAACTAGGTCCTAGCAATACGTTTTGGTATGTGAGTGTATTGCAGGTATTCTTAAATATCATTTCCACGGAGATGTTATATAACTTATTGTGTAGGTAAATATAATGTGTACATATATTTCAGATGTATCTGCTTCTATTAACTAATGTACCTAACTTATTTGATGTTTAATGGTCATCTTGAATATATACGTCATAAGTATGAATATATATATGTACACACACACACACACACACACACACACACACACACACACACTCACTCTATGAACTGACCAATCAATAATTATTGTATTGATTATATATGTTTGATAGTAGCATTTATGGCTAATTCTCATCTGTGTCGGCCCTTGAAGTACTGTTGTATACTTTTGATACAGTGTGTTACAATGTATCTATTTTCACAGGGCCCTTCTGCTACGAGTTTGCCAATAAACCCTGACATCTGCTGAAACCTATTTGCCTTTGTGGTATGTCCAAAACTACTCCGGTTACATGAACACCAACTTTTGATTGCCATGCCATGTTTTATTTCAAATTTGTGATTCATTCATGAGTTGTATACATCATCGATACATGCGCCGTACATTTGACATTATACAAACGCTACCTGCTAGAAAGTATAAAGTAATTCACAAAGAACTCACGCCGTGATACAACCAGTCTCTGCAAACAGCCTTCTGTTGAAACAACCTCTCATGGCTGCGCAAAATACCCGCAATCCGCACGCTTAACGTGCTTATCCCGTCGTTCTTACCCAACTTGCATTACTTGGACCCTTTCAGCTTCCACACACTCCTGTGCTACGCAGTCCCAAAATACAGTTCAACCACAATAACACTTCGCACATATAGTTAAACCACACTAAGATGTGATCTGGTCAATTACAATAAATGAAACAATTAGTGAAGCGAAACCTCACATCAGACGGTAAAATGGATCAAAAAGCTAAGCGTAAAATATGCAACGATAAGTTGGTAAACAAAGCATTCCTTTCCCATCAGTCGGGTCACAGTCGGATCATTATGTTAACGTATAAGAGTCTCACCCAAAACTTCAAGTTCAATGAAGACTTTAAATGAACTCTTTCATAGACCCTTAAAAAAACAACAGCTTGGTTACACAGTTGCCAGATGTAGAATTACAATCTATCAAAACTTCTTTTCTACACTTCTATATATAAACACAAATACCCAAGAGTACATACATGTATACACTATTCTTGATGCCATCTTGCCTTGTGCAGTGACTATTTCGGACGAAGCCAAGGTCATTGGCTTCTTCTAGAAGTTTCAACATCCGAGGTTGTAAATTCAAGATACTGACCTAAATCAGTATACATTTATATTGAGTCCAGGTTTGGAATGTCGTCATAACAGTTTGGGACAAGGTGTAGCGAATGTTGAAATCTAACAAATGGCCCCCAAAGCCTTCTATAGAATCGATGAGCTGGTTTTGTGTGCTTTTTGTCAATTTCAATCATTGTTGTCGAAAAGTGAGTACAAGTTATACCCATGTGCATAAATTAAGCACCACCAATAATAATTGTCGATTGTAGCCAAAAAGGGATCAAAACAGAGAAGTCAAACAGTGATATCTAAATACACATGCAATTAGCATGAAATTCACATGCTGATTCAAATGCATGTTTTCCATGCTAAAGTTCTGTCATGGTACAATGAGGGGTATGAAGAGATGAAATGAAGTATTCTCATTGCTTTCTTATCGACGCTTCAATAAGTGAATAGTGCTGAAATTGGACCACTTTTTTGGACATGCCGAGGCGCAGACTTTCTGAAAATACCAGATGGCAGATTACTGGTATGCGTGAAACTGTTTTTTCCTGTCGCAGCACTGGGTCCAGATTGAATATCAATCACACTGTCATTAGGCGCCTTGTAAGGAAACATGGGGCCACTGGTTACGTCAAGGATCGTCCGCGATCAGGAAGGCCGGTGACTGTGCCCATGTTCGCCTAATGAGACACAGGCCCATGACCAATGCCAAAAATCTCAGAGAACAATGGAGAGTGGGTGTTCGTCTGTTAACCAGCACCATCCGCGGGAGGCTCAGGTCCGCACGTCGTTAATGAGACGTCCCTTACTCACTGATAGACTCAAGGATCAACGTTTGGCGTAGTATAATCAACGGCAAAACCAAAATCTGAGGACATGGCGCAGGATCCATTGTTCCGATGGAAGCCGTTTTCTGCCTTTACTTATGGCCGTTGGCGAGTTTGGAGGAGTAATGAGGCTTATAAACAGCGCATGATCCATGCAGCTGAACACCTTTGGCGGTGACTCTGCAATGGTGTGGGGGTGTATCTCCTGTGACTGTAAGCTGAATCTTATCACCATTCAAGGGACACTCAATAGATACCAACTGGAAGCTGCTGTTGTTCCGCATTTTGATAACCACCCCCTCGCCAGACGGCCAGTAGTTATGGACGATAATGCTTGGCCCCATCGTTCCAGAGCTGTTATCGCATACTTGCAGAACAACTCAGATGACAGATTGCCTTGGCCTGCGAGAAGCCCTGGTCTCAACCCCACTGAGAATTTATGGGACCATCTGGGGCGTCAAGTTCTAGTAAGCGATCCACTTGTTCAAAACTACAGGAATTAGTCCAGGCTCTTCACGGGGAATGGCAGAGGATGCGCATTCGGCGTTTGATTTCCTGCATGAGGAGGAGGGTTGCAGCAGTTATCCATGCGAGGGCAGGATACACCAAGTACTGATGTCACCATTAGTGTTGGCTTAGGATTGAACAGTAAACGTTTTTTGAGAACTTTGTGTACGTTGGACCACAGACATTGTCTGTGTGACCATAGTTTTGGACATGATTATTGATAACGTTTGCAGTGACCCCATATGACCGTCAATAAATTACAGCCAAACGTAGCAGCAGTGTTGGTAATTGATGGATTGACACTTTAGATGGTTGAGTTAACGAAATTATAACCATGTGTTTGGTTTCCATATCACGAATGACCAGTGTGTTGTGTTAAACACATTCTTATAGCATGAAAATAGGTGGTGCTTAATTAATGCGCATGTGTATACATACGATCTTATGTCACCTTTACTGGTTGCCATGGCAACAGATATCACGAGTCACAGCTATGCATAGTATATGAAATGTAAATACACGACAGCTGAACGCATACTTAATAGTCGGGAAATGGACACACAATAACTGGCGTTATCCTGATGAAATTTCTTTTCCAGAACCAACCGGATGATCTCGAATGTCTGTTGTGCAATATACCTCAACAGCAGGGTCGTATTCGCATGTCCGTTCTTTTCAGAGAGTATGTATGGCCGTGCCAGTTGTACCAGACGATGCCAACAGCAAGTTTTGTACTGTTGTATTCTCCGTTCAGGTTTGCTCGGTGACATGAGTTATACCACCAGCCTCCCCTGTACGCTTGAGCACAGCTACCTGGACCCTTGTCAAGGTCAAGATCCCTGGCGGAGAATGCGCAGCCGTTACTTAACCCCATGGAGTCGCCTGTTTGGTAAATAAAAGGTACAATAGTTGACTACAGCGCTATCAGACATGCAGTTCGATTATGTTCGATGACGTCCTTTCAAAAACCATTTCACAACGCTTTACCTGTGAAGATCCGAATTAAAATGTTTCAATACCCATACTTGTCATGAGAGGCGACTACAGGGGTCTGGTGGTAAGGACCACTGACTTGGTCGACACGTGTTATCGTATCTTAATTGTGATGATTGATGTGCGTTATGTTGATCACTGGATTGTCTTGCCTAGACTCTGCATGATTGCTGATTGCAGCATTTTAATAGACAGCGCATACTTTCAATCATACGGTGGATATTTGACAGTTACATCTGGACCAGGCAATCTAGTGATCAATAGCATGCCCTTCGAACTACGCAATTGGGATAGTATAATTTGTAAACATGTCACGAGGGGGACACGGGTTGTTACCTTACCTCACACATAAATGTCGTTTTGTTATTGGCTGAGCGTTCCTCTATCATTTTAAATGTAGCTCACTTACAAACGAGTAACATTTCTATGTACCCCGCTGGCAATGCCGAACTCATTAAGTACTTCGTGGTAGTAAAACCTCATCTTGAATAACACTGACTCAAGTATGATGTACGGAAATTACCGATGTTATGGAAATGAAAACAGATGGAAGGGAGATAACTCTAAATCTGTTTTATCTTGTCGTTTGCAAAATATTGCGATGGCTGTAAAAGATTTGTGCCCGTGCTCAAACGATTCAAAAGTAATTTTCAGGGCCCACTTGCACAAAACGATCTTAGCGCTACAACTACCTTAAGCCTATGTTGGAGAATGGGAGTTACAATCATTGTAGCGCTAAGATTGCTTTGTGCAAGTGGGCCCTGGTGCTCGGTAAGATAAGGCCCTCGGGGCCCACGGGTTGATGTATCCTCAATGTTTGATTATGGTCTAAGGGTTCGGAGATCATAAACAAACGTCGAGGGTACATCAACCCATGTTCCCCTCGTGACCATTGAACAACTTATATTATCTTACCTCACACATGAATGTCGCTATCTGATTGGGTAAGCGTTATTCCATTATTTGCAATGTACCCCGCTTACAGGTGATGTAATATTTTCAATGGAAATGGAAATTCCGAACTCTTCTGGTGCTTCATGGTAGTACTTCTTTGTCTCGAATAACATTGAATGGCTTATGAAGCACGGAAATTACCGATGTTTTGAGATTGAAAATCGATGGAAGATAACTCTAATTCTGTTTACCTTATGTCGTCTGCAAAATGACGATTCGCCTCGCATTCAACAGAAGTGCTTCAAACAGTTCAACATTAAAATTCGGGTGTTCGGTAAGATAAATACGTTGTTCACTGGTCCCGCGGGGTCCATGGGCTCATGTACGTGCCCTCGAGGTTTGTTTAAGTTCCTCGAGCCCGCAGGACATGAGCACATTGCCCAGTCATGACGAGAAAACTACTTATAATGTACTCTCTATGTTTGTTTATGTCCTCTGAGCTTAAGGGTACATAAACAAGCACAGAGGGTACATTACCTCATGTGCCCTCAACGTATTTATCTCAATAACACCTCAATGTTAGTTTTGAACTGTTTCAAGTACTGGTGTCGGATCACGTTAAGCAGTACCACAATGAGGCAATTAGCCGAGACCAACAACGACAAACAACAAGAAAAACAAATTCATGGCTGTCCCCCTTCCATCGATTTGCATTCGCAAAATATCAGTAATTTTCATCATACGTGGCAACGTCAGTTAAAAAAATCTCACCAACACATGGTACCAAATGAATTTACACAGTTCGACATTCCCTGTGGGTAGCAACGAAAATGGTACTCGCTTGTAAGTGGGGTACATTGAAAATACCAGAAGTGTGTTCAGCAAATACGAAAACGACATTTATGAGTGCTTTCTCTCACTTGGCCAAACACATAAGTGATGGCTGAAGGCGCCACATATTGCTGAATGCTCAGCTCAAATATACCGCGCTTGAAATGAACAAGGCTGCGATCGGACAAATGGTCGATAGTAATGGTAATCACTTAATGATAAAGTGCTCGCTAGTCACGCCGAAGGCCCCTGTTTGATATCATAATGTGTTGAGCCTATATCGCCATTACATATATAATTTATAAACATACCATACTTTTATTCGAATGAAAACGATAAGCATGCTCTCCAGTCATTAAAAATATCATTTTCATCTGTGCGGCGAGATACTTACCTGCGTTGCCAGAGAAGCCAGAAATTTCCAGTGTATAGTTCTCAGCCAGACTACCTATGGAGAAGTTTTGGTAGTGAGCCATCCTCGTTTCATCTTGAAAGTCCCAGAGCCTTATTTTTAACTCGAAGTGCCGTCCCTTGACCATACGCCAAACTTTATCGTTGCCTGGGATAGAATCGTACATGAAGTCAACCGCCGTTGTGTTGAAGTTAACACGAAAATACTTTGATTTATACAAGGATTTATAAAATACCTTGATTTATACAACACGCACGAAATGTATGAATTAACAAGGTATGCAAAATGGTCATGCTTTGCGTTCATGTATGGCTCATTTTAGGATACATATCTGCCAAAAACTAAGAAGAAGCGAGTGAGTTCAGTTTACGCAGCATTTAGCAATATTCCAGTAATATCTTTGCATCAGAAATGGGCTTCACACATTGTACCCATGCGCTCACTTTGAAGAACACTTGCCTGCCCCACCGCAAAGATTAAGAACCAGTGGTGTATAATATTGATGCTGAACTATGAATCCGTTGTGTCAAGAGACGTTGAATGTGTAACCAAATGCCTGCTTTGGGGAGACACGATTCAGTTCTCTCAGAAATCGATGTTACTGCACATTGGAATTTTTTGTTGGAAGTGATTAATGTTGTCCTCTGGTCATACACGTTTAATGGATTCACGTAACCCTACTGAATGTTTTGTAAAGCAAAAATTATGATTCCTATTGTTGACGAGAACACGTACGTAGATTCGGACACAAACCGGCTTCAACAAAAGTTCAGATACACACAGCATTTCGTAAATCCTACACACCTCACACTTATCAGTACGTCTATCCCTGTTTAGTCCGTTCTTGATCGCCGCACTACATAATGGCGTCCATGAGCTTATCTGAACCTGACAATCCATCGAGCGATATTGTGAGCAACCTCCTAGTCCATTGCAACACGCTCTCAAAAATCAGCTATGACCATCTGCATGTGAACCCGGAAGTCCGATGTGGAACACTCATGTCGCTTAATTGAAGCTGCCAAGGACAACTCACCCAGCCAGAACTCTCCATTCAGGTCGCCAAAGCCTTCCTTGTATTCATTCCATGTTCTGAAGAAGTTTTCGGAGCCGTCCTGACGTCTTTGGATCACCTGTTGCAAAAAAATGACAAATTCGTTAGTTGTGATGTTGGTGGATCACCCGTAGCAATCAATGACAGGTTCAATATTTTGACGTGGCATTGTTGGATCATCTGTTGCAATAAATGTCAAGCTCATCATGTTGTCGTTACACCCTTGGATCACCTCTTGCAAAAAATGTCAAGCTTTTTATGTCGTTGTTACACCCGGGATTTTGCAATAAATGTAAAGTTCATTGTGTCGTCGTTACACCCTTGGATCACCTATAGCAATATGACGTTGTTGATGTCGATGTGACGTCATTGAATTATCCGTTGCAATAAATATCAAGTTTATTATGTCGTTGTTACACCCTTGTTACACCCTGTTATGTCATATATTTGTGTGAGTCTGGACACCCAAATGTCACATGTACAAATCTGTCGTTTCGATTTCTAGTCAAGTAACTGGCAAATAATAAAAGAAATGAACATAATACCGGCCACCCGCAAATGTTATTATTTATTCGCGATTCTCAATATTGGGAGAATTGAGCAGAGATTTATTTAAATTTAAAACGTTGTCCATTTTGTCTGTAATAGCATTTACTGATGTATCAAATGATTGTCAAGGATAATGGTTTTAGATTGTCAAGGATAATGGTTTTAGGTCCTTTAACCAATACCTCATGACTGTTATCCAAGGTTTCGACACATCTGCAAATTGTTACTAAATGAATACCAAATAGCACCAAACTTAGATTTTGAGTAAACCGGAACTGAACATAATGAGGATGAATCCGATCCCCGTGTCAGACAATGATAACCGCCACCACATGTCTCTGCAGCTTTGCCAGATACACGGATGATATACAAGAATACCACGTGACCGTATTCATCTGTCAATTCGGTGTGTGGGTAGGCGTTGATTGATTGATTGGATTTAGCGCTACGCCACTTTTATCAGTGTTATAGCAATACCACAGTGGGGCACCAGAAATGAGCTTGTATCCATGTGAGTATTCGAGCCCGGGTCATCGGCGTGACGAGCGAATCACTAGGCTACGCTACCACCCCAGTAGGCGCTGAAGAACTTCCAGACAGGTTCGTGGACCATGACAGGTAATGACGTCCACACCGCCACTATCGTTTATGGTGAGGTGTTTTGTAATTCAGATTTTGCATGACAGACACGCTTCGGATAAACCATGCCATTTGAAATAAAGACATTTGTAAATATTTTTACCTGTACGTTTCTTTAGGTGGTGGGTATATGAAATGGTCAACCCCTGAATGATATCAAACGCTGGTTTAGCAATTACTAACTCTTGCGCTACTTTTACACTTCGTCTTTTATGCTACATTTATACTTATACACGTCGTAGAAGCGATGTGGGCTTTTTCACTTTCTTGAGGCAGTAATTGACGTCAATGTTTCTTCTAAACCACCATATCATAGACAGGTTGAGCTTAAAACATAACTGTTCACCTTTCAAAACGAAAAACACATTTTTGCACGGCCAATTCTAAGTGCTTACCGTCCATGTATCCATGCTGGAAATACAGTAGGCTTGGAACTGATCTTGTCCATCAGGATTCAGGTTGTAGATGCCGGATTTCAGAGACGGAAAGCGAGTCATGATATCTGTGCAGTCAGTGTAAGCTGTGGGAGGATGCAGACTTTACATCAAGTATGTGTGTCAAACTGATGTCTGGATTCTTGTATTTTGCGACAGCGAGTGTAACAAATGACTTTACCTTTTTTTTCTTGCATAGTGGAAACACAACTCTCCATAAAAATCTTATTCTTATTCAAATCTTATGACAAATTAATTAGTGACTGCAATATTTGAATTGTCTTGGCATTGAAAGTACTAGGAACATACTTTTTGTTCTAAAAAGGTGAAAGAAAACATTTTCATTCCAACTTGTGAACGCTTTAAATCTCATAAATAGATCACTGCAATCAAACACTCTTATTTATGATAAATTTATAATCTTTATCAAGAGAAACATCATTACGTACCTGTATGAAGAGAAACCACATTCAAGTTTTTATGCTAAAATTGTAATGTGTAACACGGGGTTTGTAAAGATGAGAGATCCTTGATTATAAATGCATATGGGAGTGGTCCGATTACCTAATACAAATGCCTGTGAGTGAAGACTTGTGTCTATGGATTCAGTGTTTGCTAAATTCAGAAATATCAATGGCTACCAGCTCATTCTACACTAAAATCTACTACATTTACTACACCAACATTTTTATGCCAACATCACTAGTTGTAATCCCCAAACCAGGTGTCCAACACCTTCAGCTTAACATTGTACAAAACAACTTACTAGCATTGTTAGCGTACAGACTATCCAGTGAGTACTTGAAGCCAGATTTGGGAACCAGGTTCTCGTGACTGTAGAAAATCCTTGAGTGTCCTTGACAGGATTCATTCAAAGCGTTGTGAAAGAAAGAGACACACGTGGATTTTCTGTAACACTTCTGTGCACATCTCGATGCATGCAGTTTGACATCCCAGAGTGGCTCGGTCGCAGGAACCATGTCCTGAAGTTCCTTGATGTTTACGTATGAATGTCGGTTGCACAAAGGGGAAACATGTCTCGTAAAGACGAAAAAGATGAAAACATTAGGTAAGAGAAGCGCGTAGCTCCTCAACACGTCCATCCTTATCAACCTTCAAACTCTATACCGGCTTTCTCAAATAGTATTCATGGGAACCTTTCTCCCACTTCACAAGAATCCAATTATTTCTTTTTGAATGCGCAGACGCATAATGTATTCATTCATTCCCAACTTCGGTTCAAGTTAATTGTATACTTAGTATAAGTCATTACGTGAACCCTATTACGTCTGACAGGTAAACATTATGTCTCCTCCGATCAATATTTTCCCCCGATTGCACATGTGGGTCTTGTTTAAAGAACTGTGAAAACTGTTACACTGACATGGTCGACATCAGTCAACACGATTAGAGGTTACTGGAGAAAAGACTGGATATTCTGAGACCCATTGTAATCAAATAGATTATCAGAACCTCTTCAGTTCCGTTAACACTCGATGGTGTGGTAAAACATGCTAAGCTTATTAATAAATATCAGCTATAATATCAAACGAACGTCAGCCTTGTCAATTGTATATATACTCACGATCCACTTTTGAATAATTATATAATTACCTTGTTTCAACTCTTTGTATCACTAGCTTGATGACAGCGTTAGTACCTACACCGATGTGTCATATTCATTGCAATAAAGAAGTTGACTGTTCATAGGACTTTCTTTACAACTTCTAAAAATACTGCCATATTTCTTTCATTATAATTACAGTTATAATTAAAAAGGTTCATAAGCTGATATTTGCCTTTGGTCCCTGCATGCTCGTTATAAGAAAGTGCTTTCTAATCTGTGATAAGAAGAAAGAGATACATTGTCTTATCCCCCAGAACCATGGATACGCAATGCCATTTAGAAAGTGGTCAAATGTAACAAGTTATATACTTGGGATTACACTTTCTGAGTGAAGAACAGGTTTCGGTACTTTCGAGACCAATCCGGAATTCGAACCCGCACTCACAGAGTGGGGCACCAACACTCAAAGTCAGTCGTCTACCCCACTCAGCCACAAAGCTGTTGGCCATATTAACGTCATTGACGAGTGTAAACAAACCTCCAACAAACCTCCAACGATCAGATGTAACATTACTGCATTTGAGACTACACTTTCCCCGTAAAGAACAGATTCTAAAACCATACAGAACTCAGTGACACATTACGTATTTGACATGAGCTTGTAAATGTCACATGACCAGGGAAAGAGTAATCAGTGTTCTTGGAAACGGGCCACCAACTACGCAATCCTATCTCGATTAAACATCTAGTAGATCGTTTTAAGTGTTTCGCCACCACACAGTCAATGCCATATTGATCTCTAAGCTACGATCAGTTTACGCTGGAAACATTTCCATAATGAGTTGTTGTTGTCTGTGCCTCACTTCAATACAGATGTGTGTAACGATCCGTGAACACAAACCTGACGGTTTTGCATTAAGAATGGATTGCAATCCGTAGTTCGTTATTTAGAAAACATATCGGCATTTTCTTCAGACCGTTTCATTTTCGGCACAACTGGATTCCATTGTCTGATCTTAAGGTGATGAAGTATTCATATACATTTTAATTACAACCCGTTTGCTGACTGGTCTTGCAATAAAACAACGGGATCGGATGGTCAGACTCGCTGACTTTGTTGTCATCGGTTCCCAGTTGCGCAGATCGATGCTCATGCTTTTGATCACTGGATTGTCTGGTCCAGACTCGATTATTTACAGACCGCCGCCATATAGCTGGAATATTGCTAAGTGCGGCAAACAACTAAACTCACTCACTCACAAGACTACTCGATATTAGTGTCTGGGATGTAAAACGGAAGTATAATCTAATAAACGTTTACTGACCCCGTAAGTATGTAAGCAAGCAAGCAAGCAAGTAAGCGTTTTTTCATTTACATGACACCTAGTATACAAATATGTAAACGTACACACAAGACACAATAAAATGTACACCACCCGGCTAATAAGGCCTGTGAGACACGAGATGCTGCATGATGTTTGGAAGCTTTTATTTCCAGAAATAACCCCAATGTGAACGGTTCGTTGAAAACAATATACTAGTAATTTGTTGGTGAGAAAGTATCTAAATATGAAAAAGACTTGTTTGACTGTGAAAATGGAATAACGTGTGTGTGCAAACGGTCCAACCCCTACAGTAACTGGATGATTGCTTCGTCAGTGTGAGGTATATTCCCCGAGGCAGGTGCACATACCGGCCGCGCAACATTGACACTATCCTGTCAAAGTACGGCGCGATGCCCACGGGGTCAAAGAGCAGCATACAAATGTTGTAATCTGGAGAGGTCGGACGGCTGGTGATGTTTGTCTATCTGAGACTCTTCCAAACTGAACAAACAACGGAATACATGTGAGCAGACGACACTTATCATGGCGCCACTCCTTATTGGTAAGTGATATTTATCTTTGAGATCAAGTAAATAAGCAGTTCCTGACCGGGCTGCCCTTCATATTTCATCGTTGTCCTCTGCTCTGTCTCGGTCTAGCCAGTTTTATGACTTTGGAAGGTGTGGACAGACAAAATACCCAAAGGACCGAAGCCCCATGAACAAATGTCCCTCGTACAAAAGCCTCACAGCAAAAATAACCAATGAGACGAAAGGCCCAAATCATGTTTTCTCAAGATAGTCTCAGGAAGGAGTTGGTCATAATCAAGAGGTAAGTCTTCAGAAGGGTATTCAAGAAATTGGGTTTGAAACGGACTAATTAACACATTCACGTTTTCAAGGCGGTTTTAAGGAGGAAAATATGTGTTCAAATGCTGTGTTGATCTTTCCTATTTCGCATATATTATCATATGAGGCTTTTTGTCCATGGAGCATTTGTATGTGGGGCTTCGGTCCTCTTGGACTTGTGAGAGGCAATTTTTGATATTGGGCAGACCCTTGTGGCTTTCAATAAATTATCTGTCATTTTTTTCTCAGCTGTCATCTTTCCCATATTTTGTTCTGGAATCATCTATCCTCCACCATAATACAATAACCAGAGACCATATACCGGTATATTGTCTCTGCAATAACTTACAGTTTCACTTCTTGGTACTTCTCCGCTTTGAGCACAATTGTCAACACCAGTCTTTGTCAACACCAGTCTTTGTCAACATCAGTCTTTGACAAGTAAAAACCTCTTTTTACACCATGGGCTTCTCTAATCTATTTTTTAGAATCAGTGTAGTCTATTTTGTTTTTATTGGTTTGACTTTGACAAATTGGGCCTGCAGATTTCATTCAGGGCATGTAGGTTCTAAAGCCTGCAGGCGACAGGAGACGTTGGCTGGGGTGGGGATGGGGGGTGGGGGTCTCGCCTCGGGCGTCAATCAGACATGCTTAACAATGATACAAAGGACGGGTAGGTCTAATTTTCATCTTCTAATTTGACATAAATTTCTAACGTCTACGACACCTCACATTCCCCACATCTGTTGTTTAGAGCCAAACTCCACCAGGCTATGTCCAGTCTATGACAAAAAATATACAGTCAGCTCTGACACTTGCCTTCATCTCTTACAACTTCAACTTCTTCTATTCTCATTAAAACACCATTGGTGGTACAAGAGCATAGAAATTCAATATACAATATTAACAATATCAATATAAACATGCGTCATGATGATAAGTGATTTACGTAACAATTCATACAAGTGAGAAATAAAAAGTGATAAACCTTGGGTAAGTTTAAAGTTGGCAGACGACACAACCTTGCTAAGAGATGATAAATTGGCCCATATTTAAGAAGATAATAGAATTCGTCCCCAACTAAGTTGCAGTTGCATAATCTACATATTCTTTCATCTCTCGGTATGTTCTGTCATCTGCCAGTTTCGATCGGAAGGTTTAGATTTAAGGTTCTAAATTTCAAAATAGGGATGTGCATAGAGTTTGGAAATAAAGATATTTTTCAAAGGACAGTTTTTTTTAAAGTATTTATAATAGAATCCCTTGGAACTGGAACGTTTATCTTCTTGCCATTTTTGAATAAACTGATCTGTTAGGATTTGTTGTGCTTTTAAAACTAAGGACTTTGTTGAATATGCCGAGGGATTTACATATAATTCGGATAAACCGATCCTGTCTAATAAATGTTTTATGGAGTGTAACCAAGGATATGCTGTAGGATGTTGTTTATAGTCATGACTAATATATTGGTATAAAACATGAGAAAGTTTGATCGTCTCAGCTGACGCGAGTTTATGCCAAAAAGACAACGCATTGACATAAATTCTGATGTTTAAAGGGGTTCTACCTAATTCTAAGACCGGAGGCAATCTTTAGAAACTTCAAATGAACACTTTCAATAAGTTCTAGTTTCTCATGTCCCCATATTCCTGATCCGTATGTATGATTGGTGATATACGATCTCTTGTCAATGATGGACTGCTATCTTGTGCTCCTCTGACTGCGCTGAGAAAGAGGCGATGCTAGAATGCCATCGTGAACGGTAACTCTGGCTGAGCAATCATTTTTGCAACATTCCCAGTAAAATGGTCCATATATCATGCGCATTTCTCCATGCACGATGCATGCTCGAACCGCCCAAACAATTTGACTACTATTACCCCGATTATCCCAAGGTTTCTGTTAGGCGACTGCTGGGTGACAGAGGCAATTTCACATGCCTGCGGCGAGAGCACATGTGCTGTGTGCTTCGTTGTGGGGCAGGACTGGTGTCCTAGAAACTCTCAGAAGTCAAGGTGCCTAACACGGTCACCCATCCAAGGATTGTCCGACCTCGATAATGTTTCATCTGATTCGTGACCTCAGCTTTGTGCACAGGACCACACGCCACCACATGTGTTAATATTTCATCTAGATTTAATTCGGAATTTGAAACAATCTAACACTAAATTCTGACCACTTTTAGTATTACCAAAGTAACTAAAGTTGACCATATGTGATTCAGAGGGGTTATATATGTCAAAACAGTAAGCTATGAATACATCTCGTGTCTATTTCAAATAAATTATTAATCAATACCTATTTATAAGTGAAGTGCTTACCCCAATAGGCCTTAGTTCCCTTCTACTGATACTGGTAAGTGTTCACCAGTGACACTAATTCGTACAGACCATAGTCCCACATCCACAGTCCAGTGACCTTCCTACACGTTATCCAAACATTAAGATGTTGGGAAAGTGAGGTTAAACCGTGACGTCAATGTGACGTCAGTGTGACGCCAATGTCCCCACTGTGCGAGACGGGCGCACTGACGTTGATGGCGTCCTTATTTAATTCTCATCTCCTGCCGCCCGTAAAAATCCAAACAATATATTTTTTTCTTCTAAACATTGCGTCGGCCATTCTAAACTGAACACCGCCCACTGCAAAAAACTGTTTCAATACAAGACAAAGTAAAAATTGAGTTTAAAATGTATTACATTTCATTGAAAAACAGAAACGAACCATCAGAGATATTTAAATAGAAGCAATTGTTGCATCTTTACTCCCAGTCATGGTTTAGGATTGGCATCCACTAATGTCTACGATCAACTAATATTAGGAGTTCGCTATTTTCACGCACATATGGTGGTCAAATCCAAATTATCGTCAATGTCCACTGGATCGAAACTTGGTTAAAGTAAGAGTAGAATCTTTGTGATTTTTGCGACAGAAACGTTATGATTTGAGGCATGTGAGTCTTTGTCATTATAGCATCTGCAAAGAGAGAGTAAGGTTACTCACTATAAACGGAAAACGCCAAAAATCAATTTACTAGGGGAATTAATTCCACGTTTCCTAAATGCTATATTCCTTCTAGAACGACTACCGCTACATTACTCTAAAAACTGTTGATAATCACGTAAAGGCATAAATTAAGATTTCCATATTTCTATGATAATGAATTGATATATTTGAAAAAATATGATTGAATAAATTATCGTAATATGCAAAGTCACAATTCCGATCAGGCTTATCGCACACAATAAAAAAGCATTTGTTTTTTAATCAGCGATAAGAAGACACATGCGTATCTAAAACACTGAACAGCTCTATTGTGACAGAAAACTTGTGATTATGAAACTGATGTAACTGGATTAATTAGCCAGGAATAGCAACCTGAACAGGGATGTCTGTTCCTCAAATCAGTGGTATATATAAACATACTGAGTTGCGAAGCAACACTTTATATTTTGAAGTCTATTTGTGACTGACAGACACTCATCAATTATCTACAACAATGTGTAGATCCCAATCATCATTGAAAATATTTTCAATATTCTCAAATAAAAATAACTGAGAATAATTATTTTCAATTATTCTGAAAATAATTGGTTTTGTACCGGCAGTGTGAGTTCAGCATTGTGAATGGGACTTTGCACTATGTATTTGCATCGGTTCCATTTCGAGAGGTAATGAAATTGACTCTAGCAATAACTTGCAGGTACTCTTTAAAATATTATGTTGACTGTAGAGAACTGTACACGATGCACACACAATACCCCTTGAGAAATCATGTTATCTTATGACTTGATCATTTGGGTAACTGACATAATTCGTTATGAATATTCAGTTCTTGCTAGGGTTGCTAATCTTGATGTTTTAATCAGATTTATCATCAAAAGGTCTTTCATTGCAAATTATATTAAAAATGATATCTAGGTTACTGCAATTTTCATTTAAGCGATCAGTCTAAGCGCCCGTACCAGTCTGTTAAAAGGATAGTGTGTTAATTATGTACACATGCACAAAAGTTAAGCGCAACCCACTATTTTTGTGATCTGCTACTTTTGATACTCAGTGGTAATTAT
Source organism: Haliotis asinina (assembly GCF_037392515.1). NCBI lineage: Eukaryota > Metazoa > Mollusca > Gastropoda > Lepetellida > Haliotidae > Haliotis > Haliotis asinina. The sequence continues at coordinate 22,565,518 of NC_090295.1, forward strand.
CATAACGAGATCTATGCCTGTCATTGATATCATTTGTTTGATTATGTTTAGCAGCTAAACGGGTGATGGCGCCTTGCAACGACATGCCCGCATTTTTCATGCCTATCACCTGCCATCTCTCAGCGGTAGTTAACTTTCTCCTCACCATGACTGATTTTCTAACTCTAAAGTGTAAGGAGAATCTCACAACAGACCGGTGAAACCAAGTGTGTGAAACTTGATTTTCAAGATTCAGATGGTTGCGAAATGGAGTTTCACGATGCAGAACGTGTAACGTGTCTACGCTAGAAGCGTGATAGCCTGGCCACTGAATGCACTCGTAAGCTCACCTGTTCCAGCTGATAAGACCAACGGTCAATCAGCGATTGGACAAATATCCCGTTATGACACCTGGCCACTAGATGCGAGGGTGATAAAACCCACCTGTCCGATTGATAAGACCAACGGTCAATCAGCGCTTGGACACGTATCTTGTTGCGACACTGATGTACTGATTGTACACAAAATGCAACATCTTGTTGTGATGCGCAGACTGCGATACCGTTGCTGGTGAACTTCTCAACCCAGTGTTGAACATGGCACGTGGTATAATACAAGCCAGACCATAAGTTCGGCGGCAGAATTTATGTCAGTTGAGACAAACAATACAGCATAAATACAGCAAGTGTTCAGTGGCAAGGCAGACTTGTCTCGGCGACTCCTCGTGTCACAGAACGCCTTTGTTCTCCTCCAGTCTAGTTATCTAGACTGGTTGTATATATATTGTTACTATATACTTGTGATGTTTCATTACTCCCCTGGTCTTGGATGTGCTAATTAAACTGTCCTCGATTAAAGCCAGCTGATTCCTGTTATTCTGACGGCCTGAGCCTGTGACTCTTATGACCACTTCGGGCAACCCTGCTACAAATGTTTTCCTTGTCGTATCTTGACAATCGTAGGTTCAGGAACCTATGTAAGGCTAGTCATAAACATTTATAGTTTGTATTTCTGATCTTCAGTGGTGAAATCAAGACACTGTGGCGCTTAACTTTTGTGCATGTGTATATTTACATTCTTATAACTTGAACTTTTTTGTATACATAATTTGAACTATTAGTCATTACCAAAGAGACTTGTGCAAGTTATGTAAATCTGTACGCACAATGTGCAAACTTTACACGAAAACGTAGCTACATGGCAAAAAAGAGTAATCGTACCAACCTAAATGTGTGGTCGATGTCATTCATATTTTGTATTCCTTTGACGGCATGCTGATCTATATGTCTGTTTGCTGTACTTGACGATACTTGTTATAGGGAAAAGCTGAATAATATGAATATTAAGTGTGCTTATAAACAGCTGTCATACTTATCCGATGTAAAATGTATGACAACCGATTTGTGTTTCAGTACCAAGGTAAACAGATTTCAGGATTTCCGGAGCTGTAAAATGCAATACCAACTCAAAATCACATGAAACTTGTATCGACCATATCCACCAAATCGACCTTGAAGCACGTGTCCTGAAGGTTGTCTCCTCTTGTATCTGTTGTGGGGTCGCATGACGTCACTTTCCGCGTTTAGACCAGTCGTCTTCTTGTATCCGCTGAGGGCGAAAGACGTGTATTTGAAATGTACAGCTCAAATGCAGCTACATGTGAGGTGTGCGGGAGACGAATGGCCACCGCACGTGCGCTGAAGTCTCATCTTTGGATACATACGGGTGAAAGACCCTTCCAGTGCACTCAGTGTGGTAAGACATACCTTTCAAACGACGCGCTGGGCCAACACAAACGGTTAAAGCACAAGAAAGTTGGCACACAAGGTTATCAACTACATGTGTGTCTTTCAAATAACAAGCGGAACAATTTTCAAAAACAAACTAAACATCCAGATAATACGTGGTGCAATACAGGTAAAAATCACCACAAAACTTCAAAGGCCGATAGTGAAAAATGGAAGCGCATTGATGATGTGGAGCATGGTACAAGGGAGATAACTCAGTCTGGCCATGTCATCCCTACTTTCAAAGGCACTGGAAAGAATCCGGAATTCGAACAATACGAAGTGAATAGTCAACACGGTGATAAACAGATATATTTGAATTATGTGTCTAATAATGACCTACAACCGTCAGTCGACGTTACCTGTTATAACAGCAATACGAAGCACACAGATCGTCATTTAGAGTTCGAGTCTCGGGATGTGAACGCACAACGTTGTAGCCATAACAACGAAGACGGTATTGTTAGCTCTACTTGGGAATGTAACCGCGGTTCTGATAATCTACTGGAACAAGGTTTTGGTATGCACAAAAATTCAAAGCTGGAACGACAAAATGGAAAGCAAATTCTTGAGAAACCTCTTAAGTCTAATTGGTCATTAAGCCATCGGTCATTTGCGATTGAAAAAGGGTCTGAAAGGCACATAATGTCATCAAACTGTCGAACGGGAGATAGGAAAGGGGTGTTTGAATGCGTTGTGTGTGAAAAAGTATATGTCAGAAGGTGTTATTTAATCCGACATATGAGGACCCATACTGCTGAGAAGCCTTCGCAGCGTGCTGTGTGTGATGAGAGGTTCTATCGTAGAGACTACACGTTGAATCATATGAAAAGGGTTCATAAGCATGGTAGCGATGACAACGCGGCCCTTTCGGCACACATGGTCGGTGTCACCAAGATCTCTCAGATCAAAATCGAAGATAATGAAAAACGTTGACTGAAGGACAAACCGTTGATGTATTTAGGGGAGTAACCACTTAAGGTTTCACAAACAACAAACAACTACCAGTGGTAATTGCCTTGGATGAGGCGTAACTTCTTTGAGTGGCGTATTTAGAAGTTGATGAATCAGAAAAGGTCAGACTTTATGGGTGTGAACCTTGCTGGTTTATTCGTTGATTAGTTATGCTTCGGCAATAATGTTCATGATGCCATCACCATGGCAACTGATGTACGCGTCACAGGATACTCGATAATCTGCTTCCCAGTCCCTGAACCACATTATCTTGTCAACTGCCGGGTCCTCTCTGCAGGGCTAAGTCCTTAAATAAAGCAAGTCTAATCTCTAGTCTCCCTAGGGCTCCTTTTCAGTTTATATGGTTTAGTTTGTTACTGTCAAAATGATTTGTATTCAGATATTAGGGATTAGGGTACTCAACTGCTGGTCAACAATCAGAGCGTTGTGCACGTGAAATTATGTCCCTAAGGTCGTCGCCATAGCAACTGATACAGCATGAAGCATTCGACCAATAGGCACCATTCGGACATAAACTCGTATGCACATGATGATGTCGCCATGACAACTCATGTGACTCCCACGACACAGTTGTCCAGCAGGCTTTTTTGCAGCTGTTCTAACGTGGAAACCGCTGACGTCACCAGTGAAAAAATTAGACGAGGTCATGGTCGTTGTTGACCTTGGAGAGAAATGTGTCGCTCCACTAGAGTCCTTCGGCATACTTTGTGAATACAAGAACTGTATATCAAAATGATTCCCAAGATGAGCTTGTTAGGAATCAAAACATTTCTTGCAAAAATAGTTGCGCGTTATTGATTCCTTAAATAAGGAAATCTGATTGCACGGCCTTGAGATTGGCTGTTGGTAACGGCCTTTTATGGCACTTGTGCAATAGTAGTGTTGTGGAAACACAGTAGAAATTTTTCATAATTTCATAATTAGTCAATATTTGTTAAAATTAAAATAACTTTGGATTAAAAGTTTCGGCAGTTAAACTTTGTTCAGATTGTCGATCATTACACGACCAATCATGTAAAATGTAGAAAGAGGTCAGATGTAACATATGCTATACTTATGATTATACTTTCTCAATAAAGCACAGATTCTAGTACTCTTGTTGGGTTGAGTTCCATCCGGGATTCGAACCCACACCATTTGAGTCAGGCACTTAATCACTAGCAAACGAAGTCGGTCGCTCAACCCGCTCAGCCATCATTGCTGATTTAAATAGTTATAGCTATAGTATCAACTGATTTAAATAGTTATAGTATCAACTGATTTAAATAGTTATAGTAATAGTATGAAATGATTTAAATAGTTATAGTATCAACTGATTTAAATAGCTATAGTTTCAACTCTTTTAAATAGTTATAGTTTCAACTGATTTAAATTGTTACTTATTGTTAAATATAATTGACATAAATAATACAAATACATTTCATGTATTCAACACATAAAACTATCAACTCTGAATGGCAAAAGACCCACATTTCTGTCACTTTCAGTTTTATGGAAAGATATGATCAGACAAAGGATATGACATGAAACAGTATTTACACTTTTGAAATATCTACAGAATGGAAATAATGAGTCATCAATACACATTATGCTAATGTTTTGAGTGTCAGAGTCACAGTCACAGTCACAGTCACAGTCAGAGGTCATTTCCAGTGAAAGGCCACAGACGCGACCTTCTACTAGGTTTTGTTACACTCAGTAGTGGACTGTCAAGCTTACTCAGACTGACAAATAATACTATTTAATCCAATTAATATTTAACCCATCTAATCCAGCCTTACAGAGAGCATGTATGCAGATGTATGCATGTATGGACAGCATGTTTAAGTGTCTCTAAAGTTTTTGAAACATCAGTAAAATCTACTGTGTTTCGTGTTTGAATGTTTCTGTATGATACCCCGAAGTGTATATTGTAGAATATAATGAAACAAGCACGATATTCACAAATCATTATTTATTATTATTTGAATTGCAACAAATCTAAGTGTTTGCACAGTTCAGCTCCACTTGTTTTCTCTATTACCTGTTTGGGATTAACCAAGTGCGTCATGCGTTGGCTTGTCGCGCTGATGACAGGGGTTCGATACCCCCCGTGGGTACAATCTGTGAAAACCGATGTTTTGGTGCATCCGCCGTGGCATTGTTCGAATGTTGCTGAAAGCGGCGTAAAACCATACTCGCTCACTCAACACAGTCCTGCCCCATGGAATAACTACCCATTTCAATACATGAAATCATTAGAAATGTTTAAAAAATACCCAAATTCAAATAATACACATCCCTACTAAAGTCTTATCATTTATCGATGATAAATATTTTTTACCATATTGAAGACAGTAGTAATAATGAGCACACATCTTATATTTTGTAACTGTAGCAGTGTTTGCGATCCTTTTGATACCATCCCTGTTCTCAAAGGTTAATGAAAAACTGGGATCATTCATTCATTCATTCATTCATTCATTCACTCACTCACTCACTCATTTATATATACATTTTGTCACCGCTATATACACAGTTGAGTGCTAGTTGACCAACACCAACACGTTTACCTTTGATCCAGAGATTAGATATCACGAACCTGATATTGATATGGTTCTAATTACACCCTGCGTACTGAAAGATGGACGTAATCCCATTTGCGAGATAGTTCGTCATCTAAAACACTTGCCCCTTCTAATTTTACAAGACAAGACACGAACAGAATAGTCCTTGCAAAACCCTACCCTTCCGCAACGAACCTCACTCAATTCAAGCCTCACGTGTCTCAGAGGACCTCATACCAACAGACGGTGGCGGGACACCTGTTTTCTTTGCAAAATGCGTGGCAGGTGAGGCTTGGTGTTGATATAGATAATGGAGATCGATCGCGATAGTAGTGAACATAATATCGATCGATTTTCGATAAATATCGGAGACATATCTTTGAGCCAAAATGCCAAACGTATGGACAGAAATGAATACTTCTGTTTTCTGCGGAGTTGTGACATATTTCATGGATGGATTATGAACAAAACAGCGTCCTGAAGATAGCTTAGAAGTAGACCATGAGTAAAATCAGTGTGTGTGAGAAAATCAAAACTTTTGTATCACAATAGATAATGTTCGATATCATCTATAACAAATTTTCATATCGATAGTTATTGATATTTTTTCCTATCGAGCATATTTCCGATTATCGATCACATTCGCCAACCTCATGTTACAGGTGTCTTTTCGAAGGAACCTTGTGTCGCAACGGACTTTCAATTATCCATTCATATTTTCCCTTTTTACGACAAAAGAATATGTTTTGTGCGACAGTTTTCCTCTGGCGGTGATATTTAACGTTTCCACACCCTCCATATGCTATCCATTGTCATTGTAAGCCTCAACGAGTGAACGGATGTCATTACCCATGCTTGCCGTAAGAGGCTACTATGAAACCGGATGTTCAGGCTCGCTGACTTCGTTGACATATGTCACCGTATCCCAATGCGTGGATCGATGTTCATGCAGTTGATCACTGTATTGGCCCATATTCGATGATTTACAGACCACCATGTACCTGCAATATTGCTGAGTGCAACGTTACGCAACCAACCAACTGTATGTTACTTGGGTAATCGGAAACAAGGTTTGAATAAAGAGGTACATAGCATGGTTGTTAAATGACTAGTGTGACACTTAATTCAATGAATATTTTTCTGGCCTCGTCTTGGGCACACAACAAACACTTGCAGTCCGAAGGAAGCATAGAACAAGAAATGCTTATTTCAGTAAGATGTTTTAATTCAGAGATCGTCGAAGTGTTTTAGATCGGTCACGGGTTGTAGTTATTCTGTAATCACATTTTCATTACTTTTCCGTGACGTTTCTGTCATTTCTATTGTACACTTACCCTTTGCAAGTAGATAATAATGTTAACAACAATAAATAAATAAAATATAAATCAATTCTTTTGGAAACAAGTATTTCCGTGACAAAAGTAACACACACGATAAACATTCATATGGATTTCCTATGTAATATATGTACAAAACTGATAGGTGTACTCGTATTGCACTTGTCTGGACCTTTAAATAAGTAACAGCTCCCAACAAGGACTCGCACCAAACCAAAAGTGACGGTATAACATTTTGGTAGCTTTAGCCTGAAGGTCAGCGTTTCTTTCATTTGATGGATAATTAGTCAATTCATGGGATCCCCGCCATTTGGAGGTGACTGAATTGATGAAATATGTAAACTGCAGGGTTTCACGTCACTCTTTTATATCCATTAATACATATCTATGTCTCACACGGGAAATGGGAGGATAGTATAAAACGCCACGTACAGGTTACATTGAGAACGAATGTTTCATAATTTAGATTGTCAGATGATAGGCAACGTTATATTCTTTCAACATATCATTCCTAGCCTTCCCTCCAAAAATTCAAAATATTTAGTAATTGAATATGACCTTGAAAAGTATTGCATTACAATTGGCACCTATGTAAGTTAGGGTAAAATTCAACTCAGTCACTTGGAATCTGGAGCTTCCACACCCGCATAAGGACGCCATTTCGGCTTTCTACTCAGGAATTCCTCGTCCTCGTCAGAAGGCTCATAAGGTAGAACCCCAGCCAGCTGCTGAGCTTCTACAGTAGTTGCTGATGGTGGAAGCTCAGATACTATTTTGATGCTCATCTCGCGTAGTCTAGGGGCCCTTTCTCTGAAGTAGCTGATGCCATTGCATGGCCAGTGTTTTGTAAGCAGCATTTCCCTGTAAGCTTTTTGTTTCTTTTGAAGCGACACTTCATCTGCCCATACAGCTGGCGCCATGCAGACAAACACAACAAAACGCCATCTACCGGGATTCTTTCGACGAATCAAGGGCCGAGTATTTGCATGGATAAGCCTGGAATCCCACACTACCATTCCACCCTTTGGAACCGGTACTCGCTTACGAAGACAGTTACAATGTTCCTTAAACCAGTCGACGTCTTCAGACCGGAAGTTTCGAACACGCCATGTTGGATTTGCTTTACGTTGTTCGACTGCATAGTCACATTCTTCATAATATCTGTCAAAGAAATGGTGGGATCCTTCAATTACCTCAAATGTCCAGTCATCTTGATCACACTGCTCAAGGTACACGGCTCCTTGATACCCATGGAGACCCTCTCTCGAAGAGTCCTGGTCAACGTGGAGCCAGTCCTGACTTGGAATGTAGAAATCCTCCTCCCCATCTTCTGGGGGACGCCCAATAGCGATTCCATCAAAACTTGTCAAAAGTTTCTCAGTTCCCCATATTTGGGCGAAGACTGGTTTTGCTTTCATGCGCACTGCCCATGTTGGCTCCATATGACCGACCTTGAACTTTTGAATCAGGGATTTAGTGGTCGGAGGCCACGCCCCCTCAAACCCATTCAACCAATCATCATACATGCCTCTGTACTTATCGGCCTGTTCTGTTGTCAGAACATTCGGAATGACAGTGTAGCCTTTGGTCTCAAGATCTTCCCTGTTGCTCTCGGAAAACATGGCGAAGGTTCTGAAAAATCACAGATTCAGTTTATTAAAGGCCGTCGAAAGTCAATAACAAAAGGCAATTTGAAGTGCGACTATTACTACTGTGGGTCGGGGTGGTGGGAAGGACGTTGGATGACCTGATGGTTAAAACGTCCACTCATCAAGCTGAAGATACGGGTTTAATTCCCCACACGGGTACAATGTGTGAAGCCCATTTCTGGTGTTCCCCGTGTTGATATTTCTGGAATATTGCTCAAAACTACATAAAACAACACTCACACACTCACCTGCTAACATCACTGATGAATATGCATATATTATTACTGCAAAGCTATCTTCTGATCGACAAATATCATTTGGAACATATCTTAGGCTGCTTGCATTAGTACTTTTTTACATAAAATGAGCCGATCTTTATCCGAATGCACTAGGTGAAGAGAAGTTTCCTTTACGTCGCCTGCTTAATCATTCCAGATCTGTATGAATTAATATCTGTAAATATTAGTCCAGCAACAAAATTCCAAGCACATATATAGATAAACAGCACCACACTCCTTTCGAAATACGATGACAACATGGATACGGTGAAAATATTACCTCTGTCTGCTACCTTCCATAGGAAGAGTGTGGTGGGTGGCATAGTGGTTAAAGCGGGCGCTCGTCGCACCCAAGCTCCGAGTTCGATTCCCCACATGCGTACAATGTGTCAAGCCCAATCTCCAGCCTTGATATTGGTTTTGGAGTTGCTAAAAGTGGTGTAACACTCGCTCACTGTTAGGACGAACATGGCCAAGAAATGAAAGTATAGCGGAGGGAAGTAAAAATTATGCGAGAACCATGAAGTAGTTTCAGTTGCAAATTATGAGACGAATACAGTGTAACAGAAGAAATGCAAACATTTAACTCTAAATAAATTATCCATGTCCTATTTCACAGTTACTTAAGTAAACATATCTTTGGTGAAGGAGGGAGTGAATTAAAATTTTACACTGGGTGGACAATATTGCAGCCGTGTGTGTAACGATGAAAGCGAGATATTCTTTAGAAAAATATCTGTCAACAAAGGAAAGTAAAATAGGTTATAACACACTTTCAGAATAAAACAAGCTGAGGATTCAGATTATGAACTATGGAGGTTAGCAACTGTGCCTGACAGCACATCCAGTATGCATACACCGCACAATAAACTGTAAACATAAAGAACAGTAAGTGATGTCTATCTATCGTGTCCTTTCTATGATACTTTCACACAGCCATGCTGTTAATAAACCTATTTCCTTACCGCGTTGTTGGTTGTCAGCGCTAACATTATCCAAGTTAGAGTCCTGATATTATTGAGAAACAACTTACCTTGTGCTGTTTACGCGGTGAATACTGACAGACAGAAGTGTCCCAGCGTTTTATATTATCATGTTGCACCACGGCTCTCAATTTACCTGGTAGTCTATATTTAGACCGACACCGAAAGCGGAAGAGAGTTGAGTTGGTGATTGCACCACCATCGTGAAAACGCGTACTGGTATCAGAAAGGGGTCGTTTCAAAACGTTTTGCAATGAATTTCAAAGTCAACTCGTGCATTGTGGAATTGAAGCCAGTTTGCTATGCGGTGGTCGAAGTGTCGTTATCCCCCATTTCATCCCGAGTGCAAACCAGTTTCCACATTTTGATAGCCAGTCGGGCTAGTTATGCCTGGAAGTTACTGGCCCACAAATTTTCACAATCCCGAAAATTGAATGTTGACACGAGTATCTTCATTTAGCTGCTAATATGATGAACATGTTATTACTTAACAGGTCGGAGAGAGTGATATACAGATACATGTATTAGCAAAATGGCCTGATGAAAATTCACTAAGGAGTGGGGACTGTGACTGGACATTTACTGGCCCGACTGGATTTTAACAAGCCACAGAGTAGCGGGCCAGTGATCTCATCCATACCCTGGAACATGTTCAACAATATCTTCTAAATCGTCCGAAATCATATCATGAAAACATCCTTTAAAATACACACATACAAAATGTAAAAAATTAAAAGCATCATACTCACAGAACAATCATGCTTGTGTCAAACAGTGAGTATGCTTTTAGGCCCCTTTTAGTGATACATTTACAAATAACAATATCACGCCCGAAATGGACTTCATGGTTCTAATAGTGTCTCACAATAGACAATATACATCTTTAGTAATTTGACACCGGCTGTTTGTCCACAATTTATTGCCACAAGGGTGTGCCATGATGCTGAGTGAATAAACGATTTATCGTTATCTAAAAAAAACCAAAACAAACAAAACAAATAAAACTCTATCAATCAGATCTTTTTTATATACATGATTCGAGAAAATGGGTGATTTTGGTTTAACACCGCTTTTAGAAATATTTCAGCAATATCACGGGAGACACCAGTAATGGGCTTCACACATTGTACCCATGTGGGGAATCGAACCCGGGTCTTCGGTGTGATGAGCAAACGATTCAACCACAAGGCTATACCACCGCCCATGTCTTGATATCGAGTCAGCATGTATATACTATCGTGATATGGGAACGAATTGACTTTATTCGCTGAACTATCAGGAAAATAGACGATAAATGAAGAGAACACATTGATTTAGATGTTACGCCAATGGTGTGTCATGATTCTTATATACACCTGGTAGAACCCGGAAAATCCGGGTATGACCTGGTCTTCAGCAACCTATGTTTGCAGTCAGAGACGACTATGTCGGGATCGTAAGCGGCAACAAACGGTATCTTGCTTGACACATGTCATCGTATCCTCATTGCGCAGATCGATGTTCCTGCTGTTGATTGCTGGGTTGTCTGGTCCAGACTCGATTATTAAAAGACCGCTGTCATATAGCTGGGATGTTGATGAGTGTGCCATTAAGCAACTAACGAACCAACAAACCGCATAGACAGACGAGGATTTTCATCTCACAATTGCATCCTAGCAGGCAATCGACAAAGTTTCCCTGTTGACCTGTTTTCACCAGACGTTGCAACACCAATAATATAACAATACTGATTAAACTTTCACCTTCGTTTTTTCATATTTGTTGAAACTTAACATTAAATAATCTTTTTCAGAGTGAATACAGTTTTACACCGTCTTTTAGTAATATTCCAGCAATATTAATGCTGTGGACACCAGAAATATGCTTCGCACAATGTGGGGAATCGAATCCGTGACGAGCTAACGTTGTACCACCAAACAAGCCAACAGCTTCCTTTGATATCTGAATACATGTAGACAGCTGACTATGTTTTCAAAATCTTTTTAAACATTCGCCTTTCGACGCTATAACGCTCTGTAGAGCTGTGCTATGTCAATGAAAGTAACGTCCAACCAATACCCAATCAAATTTCAACATCGGCAATTCATACTCATTCAGCGAAGATTCCACAGTCAAGTCAATGTTAATGCCAATCCAAGCTTCAATATTACGTCAACGTTGAAGCATAACATTGTTATTTTCCACAACATTTCACAAGTTTCCACTTCAACCGAAACATATGTATTCCCTTGAAGAAAACAAAACAAAACAAAACAACAACATCCACCCCACCCCCCACCCCCACCCCCCAACGCCCCCCCCCAAAAAAAAAACAACAAAAAAAACAACAACAAAAACAACAAAAAAACCCCAAAAAAAACAAAAACGAAACACACACGTCGCACGCACTCACACACACACGCGCGCGCGCGCACACACACACGCACATTTTCATGAACTGGGTGGTTTGGTCTTCAAGCTTAAAAGCACTTTATATGAAGTGAGTGAGTGAGTGAGGTTAGTTGTACGCCGCTTTTAGCAATATTCCAGCAGTATAACGGCCGGGGACAGCAGAACTTATATGAAGTGTACATAGGTATATGTAACAGTGTCGTGGCAAAAAAGATTATGTTTTATGAAAACAGATCGTATGGCGCATACTGTCAGAAGATTAGGATCAGAATGGCTGTGTATGTTGATAGCATCTACATGTAGTCGGGATCGAAAGTGGTGTGGTTTGTTTTGAGAATTATAGTTTTTAATATGATTTGCTTAATCAAAACTACTAGTTTCAATTATAAACTGATGTACTGATTTTAAGATATCGGATTGCGTTTGTGGGTTCATAAGATTGTTTTTAATGAAAAGCCATTGGTGTAATACATTTACAGTGTGGTAAAAGAGGGATTTTCGGTTTCTGTTACTCGTCAATACTTACATGTACTGATGATAGTTGCAGCTCTTATGTATTCCGGTTGCGGTGTTGGGTGCTTCGGGTGGTTCAGTCAGTCAGTCAGTCAGTCAGTCCGTCAGTCAGTCCATCAGTTCGTCTGTTGTGGGTCATTGCCACATGTTTTAGCTATCCAGTTGAGCGTATACTAGGAGCGCTCTGATTGGAGAGGTATATCAGTATTGCTTTCGTCATTCGGGTAGTCACTCGGACCGGGTATATAAGCGCTGTAGCGCCTGTCAGTGCGTGACGACCAGTAGCTGGTTGGAGGAGAGAGCTCCCCGCTTCGTACGTTCTGTATCAGAACGAAACCCTTTTCCCACCCCTCATATCATGTTTGTTTAACAAAAAACGTCGCAGTTAAGTCCAAACAGAGTGAATGGATTCATTTCTGCCGGCGTGGTGGCTCCACGCACTCCGTTTCATATATAAAACGGTAGAGGAAGTAGGAGAGTAAAAGTCGAATGTACAGTCCGATCTTGTTGGGTTTTTGCGGGAGGAATTTATGCACTTTTTTAACACGGTGCATTGCAAGTATTACGTGATTTAGTCGAGTTGGCATGAGAGTAAGACATTTCGTAGGCTTCATTTGTGGTTTACCCCCTTTGTTACATTGTAGCAGTTAGATGTTTACTGCAGAACCTAGTCGAGGTAGCATCAGTTGTGACACAGTTTGTAGCAGTCGTGAGTTGTTTTCCCACTTTGAATTGTAGCGGTTAGATGTTTACTGCAGAATCTAGTCGAGGTAGCATTTGCGAGATGTTGATGCATGTTGCTGTTTTGTAGCATTCAAGTTGGCACCAGATGTAATTCTGGAATATTATTTGTGAGACATTGTGGCATATTTTGGCCAAATCTCGCGTTCTCGCGATCTCGCATTCTCGCACTTTTGGCTTTTTAGGCTTGCTTCCAAAGGTCGAGATCGCGAGAATGCGAGATCACGAGAATGTCCCTTACAGTATTCCATAAGTGAGTGACGTTTTCGTGCAACTCGTAATGCAAAGCTTTAACGTTCCTATAAGTGCGAGTATCTATACTGTGTTATTATAATAAATATTCCTTGTTAAAGCTATATTGTGTTCACTTGTCCTTCACCCCGCAACAAAGAGTGGAAAGAACCTGGGTCAGGAGTACGAGCTTGGCCTTTACAGTTTCCATATGACACCTTTCAAAAAACACAACGCAAAGTCCATTGATGGCCAGACTCGTCCTATTACAATAGCTTCAAATCTGGAACCTACAGAGAAGAAATGATGTGCGACGGATATCTCCATGTTGAAGCAGAGCATGTCAGGTAATTCAATTATTAGTGAAAGCGCTCAACTAGGCTTGAGGTATTGACGCTGGATACAATGAATGTATGTATACTTTTCATACAAGCTACGTTACGGTCAACGGAAAAGGGGCTGACCAGCTGGAGAAATTATATTGTGCACGTGAAGAAGAAGAAGAAGAAGAAGAAGAAGAAGAAGAAAATTGTTTATTATCCGGCCCCAAGTTGTTGACGCGAAACAGTAATTGCTCGGTCTGAATCACTGCGCTTGGGGAACCAATCATGAGGATCAGACTGGCTCACACTGATTGACTTTTCACGACAAATCGAGTTGAAATGTTGGTGACCGAACTGACCTAAGGAAACCAGCGAAATGTCCTGCAAAAAATATAATCAGACAAATCCGAAACATCGGTTTCGGGCAGCTTGCTGAATGCAATTTTTCACCAATCTCCGTTTCCTGCACCTCGGTATTCAGTCATTCGTGACCAGCTCGTGTTGTTCCGGCAAAAAACGAAAGTGGCGAGGGGTGACGAATATTATTCGGCTTGTCCCGGAATAACACGAGTGGGTCACGAGTGATTGAACACAGGTCAGATGCTCAGTTCACAAAACTTTTCACACCGCCGGAGGAAAGCAAAGGTTACATTTCATCAAAACCAGTTCCACTCCTCTAAGATGACTACGGGCCAGATGTCAAGGTGATTATATATGAACCAGTAACTGACCGTTCACAGGAGTAGCAAGCCAACTTTTTTCGTGGGAGCCCGATAGAGAGGTAGTATCGAGGGCTTGCCCAACCTTTTTAACAACAATCAGGGTGTGAGCCCGAGCTTTATGTTTTGGTAGCTACGCCCCTGGTTCAGAATTTACGGTTTGGGGGAAATATGATGTGTAATGCCGGCTTCCAAAGCTAAGCCGAATGTAGTTGTACAGATCGCCAACAGGCGCGTTGAATGCCATATTGTGGACGTAGTTGATAGTCCTCATTATATGTAGAAGTTGGTTAGCTTTTATTCAGCCTCTCTAGTTTCAGCTATACTGGCGAAAACTAACAATGAAAACCCTGTTGTCCCGTTGTTACTGTTACGTGGCAGGATAACTTCAGACATATAGAATTGTTTGTTCTTTGACGTCGTTTGACAACGACAGCAAAATCGAACGAGGTATTTCTTTTGATGACAGGTGAATCGAAGCCATCAGGGTTCGTTTGACGACAGATGACTGAAATAAAAAGACAGCATTAGCGTTTTTCCCTTCTTTTATGTATAATTTATTTGTATTTTCTCTTGTATACACCTGAATATGTTGTTGCTAGCTTTAGTAGGTGAGGCTTATGTTTTCAGTTATTGTATGGCCTCTGGTACAGCCACGTGATCTTTTGTTAAGGATGTTAGTACATCTGCATCTACATAATGGTAGTCGAACAACAATGGTCTGGCGGCAGCTTGAGACAATTAGTCAAGCAGCGTGGCCAGCCACTGTCCCAGTGTCACGTCTCGGTTAATGACCAGATGCAAGCTTTAACGAGCAGGTATGTCCAGTGGACAGTGTCAAGTGTTTCAAATAAGTGGCAGGACAACCTGCATATCTTGCTGATTGGATGTGTATTGGTGGTAGGCCCACTTGGTTCAATCTGTTTCCATCGAAACAGGTGTTCGGGTTCGTTTTCTTATCAACATTGTTAAGGAATGGGAAATAATGTTTTTGCCCCAATGTATAACACTGAAACTTGGGAATCAGTATTTATCTGGAGTGTAGTGACATTTACCGACGCTAGAGGAAGTTTCACTACGGTGAGTTACGGGGGACGCCGGAAATGGGCTTCAGACATTGTACCTGTTTCAGGGATTGAACCCGGGTCTTTGACGTGACGAGCGAATGCTTAACCCGCTAGACTACCCTACCGCCCCATTTTCACTGGGCTGCGAAAGTTGTGCTCTGTTTTAAATACTGTCTCTGTTTTCAGAATTATTAAGCAGCTTGGGTATGAGAGAATAATCAAGGCGCCCAACTGTGGTAGAGTTATCGTTCCTGGACTTGCATATACCGACTTCCATGGAAACGGTGAGTGATTCCGGATTGTATCTGCGTGCGTGCATGTGTGCGTGCGCGTGTGCGTGTGCGTGCGAACGCTTACGAACATGCGTGAATTCGTACATGCAGGCGCTAGCGGGAGAGTTTGTATCGCTCTGTATGCCTTCCATGTCCGTGTATTTGCGTGGTTGATTGAGACAAACAAACAAACAAGCCAAAAGAATACAGGGAAAGTGCTATCAATTGTCCCTTCATATTCGCAGCATCTCCGCGTCCATGGAACGTGATGGACATCATTGACTCAACCCAGATCTGTCTCATAAACCCAACAGACGGCGGGGAATCGTTTCTCGGCCTTAACCAGCTCTTCGGTGAAACTGATTCGTTTATGGTGACTGCAAAAATGGACTTGAGCGAACAACTTCACGACGAAGCTGTTGTGAAGGCTCCACTATGTACCGACACCACCGTTAGCCACGTAGGCAAAAGCACCATCGTCATGGACTCAGTGATGACATCCGGCTCAGTTCCACTGGTCAAATATCGAAGTAATTCAATAATCCTCGACCGAAACAGTAAAAAGCCTGTCGAGATTCCCCAGCAATGGAAGAGTACATACGGTCACTTGTGCACAGGCGAGCCAATGAAATTCAGTGCTCTTGAGAGGCCATCTGACAAAACACGTGTGAGCAATGTGTTTGCAGGGCAAGTGTCTTACAGTGACATAGATGCAAACCGTCATGTTCATTTTTCCAATTACTTAAAATATTGCTGTGAAGGTTTAGTCAAAGGTCAGACAACCCAGTCCACCATAGCGTTCCAACCGTTAAAACTAAAATCCGCTTTCATGTGGTACAGACAAGAATGCAATTTTGGAGACGCCATTCAACTTGACTTTTGGGAACACGAAACAAAGCCAGGCGCCATATGTGTCGACATGTTGAAAAATGGGGAAAGCGTTTTTCAGTGTGTACTTGAGCTGTACACTGCAAGTCCTATCAACAGTTCGCTGTGAAAAACCCAGTCAAAGTAAACTACGCTTCAGTATCACACGAAGACTAACAGTCTCTCATATGAACAGACGAACATGTGGACAGATGAACAGGAAAAAGTTCACAGTAAATAAATAAAATGAAATGAAAAGGAGCCCTGAGACTTTAGGGTTGCCACATATTTGACAGACTGTATATATTATGCGTTACACTGCTACTGTGAGGTTACTGAGACTGTGCGAAAACCAGGACCTAGCTTTTTTTGAACAAAATGTTATTGCGTGGATAAATACAGACACGTTCTGTAATAATCCATTCTCTTTCCACAGAGTTTACTTGTCATATCCTCGTAGTAAGATAAGTCAAGTAACCTCTGTGGGAAGAGAATGGTAATCGTCGTGCATGTTTCACAACTTTACACCCAAAGAGACAGGCTCGACTGGCCTGGGTGAGTGAATATGATTTTACAAAGCTTCCAGCAATATTCAAACAATGTCTCGGCAGTGGACACCAGAAATCGGCTTCACACGGGAATAAGTACTGACTGCTGATATTGCTGGAATATTGCTGAAAGCGGCGTAAAACCCAACCCACTCACTATAAGGGCCGATTATTGCCTCTGGTTGTTTCTGTGTGGAAGAGTGTTTGCTAGGTGAATTTGTAGGCGTGTGTCTTTCTCTCTTATGTACCGGTTATAACAGAATAAATCTATCGTATTCATGTATTTAGTTGTATGGGGTTTTTTTTGACAAATCTATGCGTTTCAGAGATTTCTGTCAGCCTTTTGCAATAAAGTATTCAGCCCAAGAGACAGTTTTCATTTAATTCGATGGTAAATTGAACACACATGCACTTCTAATAAATGCTTGACCATAACGTTACCGGACATCTAATACACAATTGACCTTAAATAGACACGGACGTCCAATGCACAGCCTATACACGCTAAAAAGTGTTAACTACACTTGGCATCTAATAATTTATTGACCATAACGTTACCGGACATCTAATACACAATTGACTTTAAATAGACACGGACGTCCAATGCACAGCCTATACACACTAAAAAGTGTTAACTACACTTGGCATCTAATAATTTATTGACCGTTACGTTACCGGTCATTTAATACGCTCTGGGCCTTAAAGAGATTTATACACCGGGCCTTAACTATATACACTTGGCTTCTAATATAATACTGGACCTTAAATTTACATAATAAATACCCTTAAAGACACTTGGATTCTTACACACACTAAACCATATTAAGATAAGCTAAGATAAAACTTTAATATACCAGAGGAAATTCTTTTTGTATAAAAAGAAATTATACACCAGGCTTTAACTCCATTTGGCTTCCAAAAAGTACTGGACCTTAATGTAACTGGGCATATAATACACCACGGGACTTCTCATACACACTAAACCACATTATCCACCGGACCTTTGCTACACTTGGCTTCTAAAAGTGAGTGAGTGGAGTTTTATGCCGCATTCAGCACTGTTCCAGCTGTATGGCGACGGTCTGTAAATAATCGAGTCCAGCGATCAACAGCATGAGCATCGATCTGCGCAACTGGGAATCGATAACATGTGTCAACCAAGTCAGCGAGCCTGACCACCCGATCCCGTTAGTCGCCTCTTACAAGCATAGTCGTCTTTTATGTCAACCATGGGTTGCTGAAGGCCTATTCTATCCCGGACCTAATAAATGCTGGACCTTAATGCTACCGTGCATTTAATACACCCTGAGCCATAAAGTTACCTGGCTCCTCATACACACTAGACCATATTATACACCGGGCCTTAAATGCATTCGGCTTCTCATAAATACTGCACCTTAATGCCACCGCACATCTAAAATACACTATGGGCCTGTGGCTTCTCATACACACTAAACTATATCATACACCGGGCCTTTTACGACACTCAACTTCCAATAAATGCTGGACCTTAGTGTTACACTTTGGGCCTTTGACGCTTGTCTTTTTCAATACAGAAACTGGTCGCTTTTAGCAGTATTACAGCGATATCACGGTGGGGACACCAGAAATGGCTTCACACGTTGCACCCACCTGTGGCACTGATCCTTGACCTTCGGTGTCCATGTGACGAGCGGACGCTTTAATTAACGGTTAGGTTATTACACCGCCCCTTTCTGTCTCATATCTAATTCCTGGTGCATTTGGTTATTTGAAGCAAAGTGTAATACTCACAAAGAACCGTGCAGAGGGAATCATACACACATTCAAAGGCATGTAAGTTCTGTTCTCAAATTATTTTGCTCATACATATTTCATCACATTTTCTTAATTGTTTAACTCGTGTGAACACCATTGTCAGGCTATTCCGAAGCGCCATTTCGAACAAACGGTGTGCCATGAAACTTAAGCTGTGGTCTAAGTGTCATTGCTTCGGCGCACTGTTGTTTGTTTCTCATCGTGTTCAGGGTTGATAAACTCACTCTTGTTACTAAAGAATTTTAATTACAGACAGTTCAGTAATAGGAAGAAGTAAAAACGAAAGAGTTCCTTGATCGATGGTATTTGTGAAGAAAGAATTTACGTCGATATTCTGAAATTCTAACAAGGAAAGACTGACACAATTTACAGCCCAAAATTCCAAATAAGCGATGTTAAACATTAGTTATAACAACAATGTATAATTAGACTGGTCAGTCGGATAATCGGGCACTATTACTGAAAAACGCAGCAAACGTGATTAGGGCTTCCTCGGTACCTTGTGAAATAGACTGAAAGAAACACTGAATAGACTGATTGAAAGAAAGATACGTTTTTGACATGTGACTACATGTACATGTATATGATAAATACATTTCACGGTTTACTTTTACATTGCAGACGATAATTCGATCGACTTCTCGTCTTTTGTTTGAAGACACTTACACTGGTGCAAAATTATTAACATTATTAACATTATTAACATTTATAGAATTGATAGAAAGTGCATGCTTCACTCGGTTATTTGGGTTTAAAAGATGACTAGATAATATCGCAAACGTGGTACACAAAATAAATGACTTGTATGTATGCTCCTTTTGACGGTGGATGGGTAATTCCTCATAACAGTTTGGGGGCACTTTTCGTATCACCTAACATTGGCTTTCGTTCTTCACATGCAATAAATATTTTTTGGGGTTGATAAATATGAGATGCACACATTGTAACCATATGGGAATTCGAACTCGCGTTTAAATTGTTTGTAACGCTAGGTCTGTCTTTAACATCGTCGAAGGAAAATATTTTTCTCTCAGATATATCTTTTTGTCTCAGCAGATTACTAAACGATAATGATTCATCCTCAGGAACTGTTGTCATAACACCTTAAGCAAAGCCTATTGGCCGCCATCATTATTCGACGCTGTCATTATTGACAAGCTGTCTGTAGCTATGTGGAAGTCACGTGACTATCACATGACCGTATACTATATATAACCACACAGTACTTATGCATGAACACAACGTTAGCGATTAACATTCGCTAGGTCGGTGGTTTGACAGTGTAGTGATATAATTTTCTACTACAAGGTAAGGCGTGATATATATATAATGAACAACACTGTAGTTTCATGTTATTTCACTGAAAACTGTCAGGGTTTACATAAATATATATTCCAGCTCACAGCGAGGGGTGGTAATGGTTATACAATAATGCATAAATATACTCAGGGGTCGGTATAGCTATGGGTGGGAGTGGGGTTGGGGGTGTCACTTAGTAACCCATCGCCCATATGACGACTCATCATGTTTGGTGCACCTTGTAAACATTTGGCTATTTCTTGATGATTGTTGCACTCAAGTCATATTCAAGGAGTGAGTGAGTTGTGTTTCACGTCCTTTTAAGGAATCTTCCAGCAATATCACGACGGGGACACGGATCGTTTACGACCGACTGGATATAGTGAGTGAGTGAGTGAGTGAGGTTTTACGCCGCACTCAGCAATATTCCACCCCTATGGCGGCGATCTGTAAATAATCGAGTCTGGACCAGACAATCCAGTGATCAACAACATGAGCATCGATCTGGGCAATTGGGAACCGATGACATGTGTCAACCAAGTCGGCGAGCCTGACCACCCGATCCCGTTAGTCGCCTCTTACGACAAGCATAGCCATAGTTTAAGGCAAGCATGGGTTGCTGAAGGCCCATTCTACCCCGGACCTTAACGGGTCCCGACTGGAAATAACTGAACCTGGGTCAGGCAAACCAGACGTTCACAAAGCACAGTAAAATCGCAGAACTTGACAACTGGGGCCCCGTTTCATAAAGTATCGTAGCGCTACGACTGCCGTACCTCTTACAATGTACAGACTTACGAGAGTCTTAGACCTACAACAGCTTTCTGAAACGGGCCTGGATGGCCCTGTGATGTGACAAGGTGAAAGATTATTACACAGGTGTAAGAAATGTTTCAGTAATATCACGGCGGGTAATCGAACTTGATTCTTGCTGACATCAGAGTTTGTACCCATATGGTTAATCAAACAGGGGTCCGGGTTTTCGGGAAAACTCTTCAACCACAAGACTATCACACTTGGGCTGTGACGGGTAACGCGACTATCCGGGACTGATCGGTTGGACCGGGGTACCTGTCTCAATACCCGTTCCTGTTATGATCATGTGATTGATAAATTAAACAATGTACTTTGGTTTTCTATCATGGCATCTTTGAAGAGCACTTAGAAGTGGAATGCATAAGACAAGCAAGGTTTTTGGATGTCAATTTCTTTACTGTGAATAACATGACGTTTCTGAGCGCATGCTTGCTCCTTCATCAGGTACTGATGAAGAACCATGCATGCGCTCAGAAATGTTGACAAAAATCATAAATCTTGCTTTTCTTACTCCTTCATCATTAAAAGCTTGTATTGTCTTTGAGGATTTAGACATTATTTAGAGACACCTATTTTGAATATAGCACATGATTAAGATATTTTTAAAAAAAGGAAATCACAGATCGGGTACATTGTATACAAATAGAATAGGGTAACAGGAGGCGGGGCAACCGGGTAGAAAATTTGGACCCCTCCCAGACCTATATCATGCTGTAACAAGTAATGAGGACCGATTCTATTGCCAATTATAACTACTGCTCCTGGTCATAATCTTGTAATACCGATATGACAGTGCATTCTCATTCCCTTCAGGGCATCCAGTGAGACTGAAAAATGCCGCCCACTGTTGACATATCCGAGTTGGAGAGTAAAGGTTACACGGTTGTGAAAGGAGTCGTGTCACCAGATGACTGTGACAGGTACATCAAGATCTACAGACAGTGGCTTGCACAGTTTAATGATTCGTGGCCAATATCAAGCAACTCCCTGATCCAACGATACCGAATCGGTCATATGGAGCCTTCTTGGGGAAGCCGCCTCAAGGCCAAGAAGGTCTTCGAGCAGATATGGGGCACTGACCAACTTCTGACAAGTTTTGACGCAGTTGCCATAGGCCGGCCACCTGAAGATGGCGAGGAGATGTTTGCCGTCCCTGGAAAGCACTGGCTCCATTGTGATCAGGGAGTAGAGCGAGTTGGGCTCCACGCCTACCAAGGAGCCGTGTACTTACAGGCTGCTGATGAGGATGACTGGACGTTTGAGGTTCTGGAAGGATCGCATGTGCTGCACAATGATTTCTTTGAAGCTTCTCCACGAGCAAAGATGAGAAGCATCACCAACAAGTTCTATGGGCTTACAGACGCAGACGTGGAGTGGTACACTGCGCACAATGGAGTTACACGTAGAAGGGTGCCAGCCCCTAAAGGAGGAATGATCATATGGGATTCAAGACTCATCCATGCAAACGTTCGGCCAAAGGAAAACAGACGCCATCCTGGAAGATGGAGATACGTTGTGTTTGTTTCCATGGGTCCGGCCGTTTGGGCTAGTAAGCAATATCTCAGACAGAAGAAGCAGGCATACAAAGAAATGAGGATGACATCCCACTGGCCCTGTAATGGGCTGGCAATGTTCTCGGATGTGGAAGTAGGTGGGCCCATGGCAATAGACAAGCTACCAAACATAGCCTGCACAGATGATGCTAAACGTGTGGCAGGGGTTCTTTCCTATCCAGGCGCAAAGAAGGGACCGTCGTGGAGGCCTCTTTGGGCAGAAGGCAGTAAGGAGGGACAAGACCATACAACGTGGCTGACACCACTATGGGTGGCATTGGGTGTTGCCGTGATATCCCTTGTTACTGCTCTCTCTGTGAAAAGAACTCTAATGAGATAATCTGTTGAAAGCACCTACAGACGGATGTCTGTGACTGACGTGTCAAGTGTTCGGTCAGCTCGACCTTTTGAAAATGTTAATATCAAAGCTGACAAAAAATAGGCTTTCCTGACATATATTTAATAATTCCAAATAAATTGGGGTATTTTGAGTATATCCCTGGGTCAGTTTGACCAAATGTGTTGGGACATTTCATGCAACGGACAGCTCAAATAGTGCCCCACATGCCATGTCTGCTTGGACTACCTACTGACTGAATGCAACATCCCTTCGTGAATAAATATTTTTTAGACATTTCTGATGATCGTCATTATTCGTACTATTATATCATATTTACTTCAATGACATTAAATGGATTGGGTGACAGGCTTGGATACTCGGTTATCATGTTATACCACAAATACATCTTTACTTCTAATTAGCTTGGTCTGGAGTTAATTACTGTCCGTGTTGATATTGCTAAGTGAATGCTGACCACTGTGAAGAGCAGCAAGTGAATTTAGTTTTGTGATGCTTTTAGCAATTGTCAGCAATATCACCAGAAATTGGCTTCACACACTGTACCCCTGTGGGGAACTGAACCTGCCTCTTTGGTATGATGCTCTAACTACTCCACCACCCATGAAGAGCAAACAATCAAAACAAAGAAAATATAGAATTAACTGAGTGACTTGAAAAAAAGACTGAAAAGACACACCAACATGGTGCATCTTATGAGGCTGAGCAATGCTTTCAAGTTACAATGTCATCATGGGGAGAAAATGCAGGATTGTATTCCCATATTCACAGAAAACAAAACAGAGAGTTTTTCAATCATAATACTTTAATATGGAGTGTCCTGGTAATTGAGTCAACAGAAATTCAAGAACTGATTTCTCAACAATGAAAGAGAATTTTTGGATCCTTAATTGTCAAGCACATCAAGGTTACTTGTGACATTATCAATACGGTTACAGAAGGAAATGAACCGTCAATTTTCCATGGGATTGTACACATTATTTCATCACTTCATCACTTGTGGGAACATCTGACTCAAATCGGGGGTTCATGTGATGTCAATCTGTCTTTTTCAACATTCAAATAAGTCTGTGTTGACCTATTAAAGCTGAATCATTCCTTCACCATGCATGAATGCTTCAGGGAAAAAAATCAATCCCTGAAATGAAAATGTTTTGGTGATTTAGTCCTTTAATGTAATTAATTAATGTGATTTTTAAAAGCATTTTTATTATTATCATGGGTTTGGATCTGAGTTCACAGTTTTCACTGATTTTGTTACTATTAATATTGTGAATTGGTTAAAATCTCATAATTGATGACTAATTCATTCAACCAATTAATCATCAAAATTAACTTGTTAGCATCATTTATCAAATTTTTTCTCTTTTCTATAATGTTTCTTAATGTTTAAAAACAAAATAAAGAAAAAACCTGCAATTCTTTATATTTTGTTTATCAATCTGTACAAAGTGCATTTGCAAATTTCACATCTTTGCAGGATGAATTATATGTTAGGAACATATATTTTATGGAGTCTTTAAGATAAATTCAATCATGACCCGTAACAAGCTTGCAGTGCTTATGAAATGTAAACTTAACGACAGACAAAATCAACCCTGTGAAAAATATTGTTAATATGTTCCAAAATTGTTTGTGTTCGATTATGGGAAAACAACATCAGCTGCTGGGTTGTTTAGTCACTGTGGCCAATCTTCAATTATTTTAATTAATCGGACTAGTTAAAAGGTTTGTCAGAAGAATATCTGTCCATGTGGCTTACACCAAGGTAGTCGCCATTCGTCGGAAACATGCAGCATTTCAGGCTTAACTTAAACATCAATGCCAAGTAACTGGAATATTTAAGTGTCTTTAAACCCAAATCACCCATTTACTTCATCCTTTCCAGCATCCTGATATCAAGAAATCCACTCCAGAAGGATATGTTTTATGTCTGTATGAAAAATATTTCATGGTATATGAGGAATTAGACCTTAATACATGCGGCAAAGGTACAATAAAAGAACACAAAGAATTACATCAAAAAAGATTATACTACTTCAAATTCACAAATCAACACTTCAACATCAAAACGTCTACAATTAAGTGAATTCAGAAGTTTTCTGAAAACCCATCATACTTCAGTGTAGCAATATTTTTAAAATGCATAGCTGTAGCGAATATGATGATTGGCAAAGGTCAGGCAAAATATATCAATCCAAACATGAATAAATGTTTTAAGATATTTGAAAATACTCTTCTATCAAACAGTTTGCAAATGCTTTCAACTTGTAAGGCACACTGTAAAAAATAGCAACAATTGAAAATTTCTTGTATTGAAAATATGTTCTTTGACTGAATAACACAAAACAATACATTACTCCCTTGTAGTTTCATGTCAATATTTAGTTGTCAAAACTAAACCAAATGACCTACATGCCATAATAAGCAGCCCAGAGGCTTAAAAACTGACCAAGGGGAAAAGGCTTAATTCAACCACAAATGACATCATATGAGATAAACAGAAAAACTAAGTTGAAAAATGACAACTACGACACATTCTGTAATGGTTACTTGGCAATCATCTGTGCAATCTGTTCTGCTCATTTCTGATTCCAAGACAGTACAAGATAGACTATACATTAACAGAAATGCCAACCCTAATTTCGCTCAACTTGCTGTTAACATTGTAATCACCTCAATCAGTATTAAGTATCCACATTTTGCTTGATACGGTATAAACTGTATTTGAAATTTATTATATATGGTACATGATATTTGATTATTTGTATTTTTTAAAAATTTGTATATTTTACTGCTATTGTTGTCACATATTTTGTGGTGTTATTTAATAATGACTTCAATAAAATGGTAGGGGTTTGCATCTCTGAAGCAAACTGGTTGGGAGTGTTTCTGTACATATATCTTGCAAATGGATCTTAAAGTTTGCCAGTGGGCGCTTATGTAGCAATCCTCAATATCTCCAGCGAATGTGCTCTGATAAGTTTCCACTAAACCCTGGATGCATCTATGGCTCAGCCTGATAAATTTATTACCAATTTATAAACCATGCAGAGGCTCTCTGAGTCTGTCAGTTTGTCTGTATGATTTTCCTCAAATCTGAGTTGCACTGTGAATGAACCTTTGCAGATGCGACTGTTATCTTTGTTGAAACTTGCAAGCTCAGTTGTAATGGCAGCTTAGCTGATTGTTTACTGTGAGAATGCAGAGCCAGCAAAGGGAGGTAATAAAATTATTGGGCAAACCTATATGCATCCAGGGTATAGAGGAGACTTATTGGAACATATACCCTGGAGATATCAAGGATGTTATGTCTATATGATGATGATAAGCTTCAAGATGAACGGCTTTGGGCAAACATTCTAAAAACATCAAGAATAGAAGAAATATCTGTGTATGTTCAACAACATCTGGTGAAAAAATAAATCATGAAAAAAACACTAGACATCATTCTGCATAATAAAAGCACATATATTTACATATATACTGAGGGCAACAAATAAGGTAACACCACTTCATGGCAGTGTTCCTTATAAATTTCACAGATTTCCTCCCACAGTGCTGTTCAAAGTTGGTGATGAAAACTTTAAAATATTAAAGGAATGCTTGAACTTTCCTATGTTCATTTATTTGTTTCCCTCAGTATACATTAGGTACCAGTCATTTATTACAGAGGCTTTTGAGTCTGGGTATTTGTATGAACTAGCATACTTTAAAAAATTCTTTCTGCAACTGCTCATTACATTTGAAGAAGGCCTGTCATGTGTCCCTGTGCATATTTTCATAACATTCCTGAAAATGAAAATCAGCAAAACCACTTTATATTGCAACATATAATTTGTTTCTTGGTCAAATAAGTTTAAATCTCTTATGCCCTTCCAAAAGAGACATCTTTGGGTTATCTACTGTCAGATTCCCTCTGAGCCACTGCCACATCCAATAAATGACAGACACCTAATAAAACATAATTTCATTACACAAGATTTCATTACATACAAAATAGGAAAATGTTGGGACACAATTGGCAACTTTCATGACAACTACAATCTGATTACCAAAGTATAAAGAATGTAATATCACATTTTTATGATTGAGACAGTAAACATTCAACCACATAACCACACAATACTTCAGTTGGCAGTTCATGGACCTTTATCAGTGCTAAGGATACATGTACAAGGAAGTAACAGTTTTAAAAGGCATACATGCCCTCATCAAAATAAAATGAATCTTTCTTCTGCTTTTTGGTCAAGCATATGTGGACTAATAAAAAAAGTTAGTTTAATTTAACTGTTAGCAAGTATTTGTGTTACAGCATGTTGGACATACGTGGGAAGATACATAAAAATGAAGCCTGTAGTAGATGTTTACCACTTTTTTGAAATCCACGTAACACAGGACAAACCAAGGATCACAGTAAAGGCAAACCATATCTGATCCTGTCTAGTGTAAGGAACATAATCCTTCACATTGAGTGTTGTGCCTTTGATGACTGGGAAATATGCTGGGCTAGCATCTCCAAGACAGAATTGGTGGGATGTGTGCTTGAATCAAAGATTCAACCTGAGAAAGACAAATATCTTTTTGTGGAATTGACCTTCAGTAACCCATACTTGTTGTAAGAGGCAACTAACAGCATCAGGCTTGCTGACTTGGTTGAAACATGTCATCGTATCTCAATTGTGTAGATTGATGCTCATGCTGTTGATCTTTAAGCCTGGTCCAAACTCAAATATTTACAGGCTGCCATGGATTACTGCTGAGTGAACTCGCACTCACTCTTGTGGGTGTCATGTGAAGTAAATTCATGTGACTATAAAGCCACTAATTTGTAGGCTTTCCTCAATGTATTCAAACCTTGGTGACAATAACACTGTTTAACACACAAAATTAGCACACCCTTCAAAGAACATCAATCAAAAATAACATCACTGTCAAAGGGGCCATAATAGTTTGTTATACACACTTCAACTAAAACATACAAGTGTCTGGGGCAAGTGTTTGTGAGAAAAGTTTCCTGAATTGTTAAAAACATTTCTTGTCTAATGGCTGATATATTCCTATTCACATTTATGTCTAGTTCACACATGAGCACAGGAGAGCACAGAAAACAATGAAAATTTACCTAGGGTTATTGTGGGCTTTTCTGTAGATTTGCATTGATCTCAAAGACATTAAAAAGTGAAACCAAATCCCATAAATCCACAGAACGTTCTCATGTCTGCTAGTTGACCAATTTACCTCTGTGATGTTCATTTCAACACTGAAGACATCAAACTCCATTCACTGCCCAGTGTCTGTCGTGACTATAACACTATTATGCATGCTGCTATTTCGGACATGATATTTCCATGTGCATAAATGATAAAAGCATAAGCCATGCTTAATTTACATAACTGCACATGATATTGTACCCATACATAACTTGAGCAAGAATCAAAATAAACATTTGTTACATTCTTCATGAAACTGTGAGTTTTGCTGACACATGCCTCATTCTGAGTTGCTATCATGAGGAGAAAAATGCATTTAAAAGCAAAGTGTGATAAACATTCTGAAATCGACATCTCATGATAAAAAACAAATTAATATGTAGTGATTATTTACTATTTTGGGGCCTGGAATTCTTTGTTTTTTGTCTCCTTAAATTCCAGTTCCCCAAATTTTGATCATACCATCTGACTAAACGTGAACTGCATGTCAACATGTGAAAAGAAGTCCACACATTCATCAAGTGGGCGAGATGAGGATACCATTCATGGACATTAATGTGATGAGCATTCAAGTGATGGACATTGATGGCATTCATGACACTCATACCCAACTGCAGTCTCCCAGGTCTGAAACTCCACTTGACCTGTGCAGTGCACATTAAGTCACATAAGTATTCCTATCCCAGGTAGAAACAATGACCATTAGTGCTGCAACAATTTCGTTTGATTCATCAAAAATCGAATCAGGCATCTTAGTATCGATTTTTGATAATCATTATCACTATTTCAATTTGATAATTGAATACCCATTTAAATTATTTCCAAACAACCAGAACATCATCCAATTCAAAGTATTCTAAAAGACTAGCCACAAGTAGTAATAACCACAAATTTCTGATCTTCTAATTGATGTTAGCTAAAATCATTATTACCAACAAAATCTAATCAGGTGGGATTGGTTATAAAACAATAACAAGACTCTAATCAACAAATCCTGCGCTATCCTACTCACTGTGCTGTGTAAGACCTGAGTTCATTGGATATCTCTGACACAACTACATCAGTGATAAAAACATGCACTTAATTCAGGAAATACAAATCCTGATAGTCACATTGTTTTACAATCATTTGCAATGTTTAATGTGAAATCATTCTCCTACAGTTATCATGAGAACAGACAAGAGTCTGTACAATCCACAGATTGACAAACATTCAAGACACACACTGTAATCCTCAAATCCTCAAAGAACAAAGCTCTTAAAGTACGTTGGACCTCTGTTCTGGAGTTCTCATGGGGTTAATTCTGTCAATACACCAATATACATTCATTTGGTGATGAGGTATACTTAACATACATCTTGAGATGACTATATATAATTCTAGGGATGGCACGGGTTTTTCAAATTTTCAACCAGGGTACCTCACCTCTTATTACCGTTCCCCGATACCAGTTATGTTCTGTAATTCCTGACATCAAATTTGTGAGAAATGGCAATATATTCTTCAGCCATGAGGCTAAAATTTCAAGTTTTTCAATATCTTAACCATGAATTATATTTAAAAGTTGCGACTGTAATTACGTCTAAATCTTCAAAGACAATACATGAAAGAATGAAAGAATATCATAGAAAATTGTTTAATCTATTAATCAAATGATCATAATCGGTCCCGGTATTGAAACGGGTACCCGGGTTCAACTCATTACCCGCCTGACCCCGGGTCTCTGTGTTACCTGTCCACATCCTACATATTTCACAAAACAATGTACTTGGTAGTAAATACATAACAATGCTATGCATGTAGCATTACAAAGTACATGATAAGTATACCTCACATTGGGAAAAACACATCTCCCCAACTGTATCTGAGGATGTGAACAAATTAAAATCATGTCATTGCATCCTTATTGTGTGGATCAGTGTGGTCAATCACTGACCGGTTTGGTCCACACTTCATTAAACTCACCACCCTGACACAGATGGAATAATGAAGGTGTGACTTTCAACAACAAACAGACATACTTCATCCATCTGGAGCTGCTGTAGAGATCCTAGTGTCATGAGCACTACGGTAACAGACAAAATCTACATGTCTGAGATAACGGCTTACAAAAATATTGGTGTATTTATACTGGTCCCAAATGTTGACTTTAACAGCACAAAAATATATATCTTTCAAATTCAACATGACTTCAAAGATTTAGCACAAGTGTTGAGTTTAAGGCTGCAATTTAGGCACTTTCAATAGCAAATGGAAGAGCAGTGACACAGCTGTATGCATCCTTACAGTGACACTGAAATCTGGGATATCCAGCTGAATTTTCACATACCAATAAGCAAGACCTTAAAAATCAAATGACATGAGACCAACATACCATATTCATTTCCAGCATTATCATATCCACATGAGACATGGATTTGGAACAAATGGAATAATTAATAACTGGTAACAAAATATTTTGAAAAGTATTAGTTTTTGCATTGCACTTGAACATGAAATTATCAAATATGAAATGTGAGGCATTTCATTATCCATTGCTAAGAATGGAACTGATCTCCAGGTCAAATGTCATGAAAATAATCTTTGGAGATGTATTTTGATGTTTATGCTTTTTTACTGATCTATTGCCAGTTTCCATATTCTTAAGCAACCAATTTGAAAATACAAATTCTACATTCTTTAATTTGAACTTACTAATGATGTAATCGATGGTTTGGTAAAAAATATATGGAAACAAAGCAAACAAATACTGTCAAAAACATCTTATAATTAATTTTGGAATCTGCAATGTGAGAGTATTTCTGGCTGAAGTTCCCAACCTCAAAATCTGACATAGTAAAGTCATTAATGGATGTCTGTCACAGGAATTTCAAAGAAATCAATATTTTCAAATTCCTACCATCGGCATCATGTGAAAATTGCATCACAATATCAGACCAGACAATTACTGTCCCACCAACCTATACATCATCAGCTGAAGGGACAAGATGCACATCTCCCAAACCTGTCGTCACTCCGTCCACCCCTTCAGTCTCAACGTCTTTCTTGTCTAGTGATGCCCAACCATCCCTGCATTTACTCCTCCCTGCTTCGTATCTGTCCGTAACAATCCTTTGACCATCACCAACCTTAACAACACCACTAATGTCCTTCCCAGCTGATTGTTTATCATTGGAGAAGGATGCTCCAGGCACTTGAGTTTCTGTGATACTCTTGTTAGTTTCTACAAACTTATTTTTGGTGGGAGGGCTGTACCTACAATCATGTAGCCCCTCTTGCTCATCACTGTAACATGATTGTGAACGTGGCCCCACATTTCCCTGATAGTCAAGCTGATTCTGGTTGAAGGAAGATTCATTCCCCATATTGTGTAGTCTTGCTTCCTCAGCAATGTCATGTGGCTGCTGTGTGGGTTTCCCTGAATTTCCCTGTGTACATGTATTAGAAATATCACTGTCTGGCGTCTTGTCATCTACCATCTCTCCTCGAACATCATGGTAAGTAATCTCCTGCATCTCAACTGACCCTGCACAAACTGGTGACGATGCTGTAAGCGATGGAGATGTTGACAACGATGTTGTCTGTGAGGACTGATCTGAGGCTGGTGTGTCACCAGGAGATGGGTTGCTGCAGAAGCTGCTTGTAGTACTTGATTTCTTCAGCTCATCCTTGGTGCGGACACCCACGACTTTCATGATAATATCCAGCTGCTTCATATAGTCACTGTGCCCATTTACCTTCAAGGAGACAGAAATAAGCAGGGACATCATCAAGGAAATATGCAGTCATTTCAGAAATTCACAATCAGAGCTATAACATAACATATCATATATTACCGTTCATAAGCCAAATACTGAAAGCCAACAAATGCAGCCAGTAGAGTGTAGGAGGTTGGCTTATATAAGGGTAAAACTTTTGTCAAACTTACTTTCTTGTGACCGGCAAGACGATATTGTATCATGGGGGGTCAACTTATTTATGAAAATTTAATATACCATTTTGATACTGATTTCATGGGTCAAGTTAGGGAGTCAGCTTATCTATGAGATTGGCTTATCTCTGGTAACATAATGAAGTTCACAATTTAGACTTAGCACAGACTGGCAGCTAATTTTCATGTTAAGGCTGGGCCCAAGGTACACAAAGTAAGCAAGGCACAATGACATTTGGGAAGTTAAAGTAAGAGAGTTATGATTATCTGAAGGCAACCATAACTTTGTGGGATAAATCCAGGCATTTTATGTGGTTTGGTTTGGAAGAGAACAGTATTTCTTCATTATCACAATGTGTCAGCAATGTATGCGAGCCCTAGAAGGATACTAGCAGGGGATGTTTGGTTGCCATTTTGGAGAACTTTTGAGATGTTGTTTTCAAAGTTGGTACAAAGAAGAATCAAAATTCAAGTCATGAGACTATCCTCTGCTATTTGAATTCAGCTGTTACTGGATGAATGAGTGTGCGTGTGCGTGAGAGAGAGAGAGAGAGAGAGAGAGAGAGAGAGAGAGAGAGAGAGAGAGAGAAAGAGAGAGAGAGAGAGACAGAGAGAGAGTGAGTGAGTGAGTGAGTGAGTTCAGGGGTCTACAGAAACGGGCTTCACACATTGTGTCCATGTGGGGAACTGAACCCGGATCTTCAGCTTCATTTTACCCCACTATCATTATAAGGGTAACGCTATTTTTCAGGGCATTATCATTTGCAGAAGCCCGAGGTCTTTCATTAACTGCCCGACGAAGGAGACCGAAAAATAGTGTTACCGTTATTATAGCTAAAATGAATAGAATTTTTAATACAATAAGAATAAAAACAGCGGCATCGGTTTAGAAGCATTTACTGCCAACAAAACGACAGAGATCACTGACACACATTTTGCAAATGTAGACACGTCATAGAACAACACAGATGCTTCACTATTGAGAGTGACGACATTCGACCTTGCCCTTTGCCCATACTACCAGCCGCCATTGTTTTCAGTGATCAACAATGTTAGACTTCAAGTCGATATTTTCATTGCTGTATGCTTTCAATTATGGCACAGTTGTTATGGCTGGCACAGGCAGCAAAGTGCATAATGGCACAGGCACATCTGACGAATGTGAGCCTGATATATCGTCAATAATGAACCCAAGTTCAAACGAGCCGTAGGTGTTTGAACTTCAACAGCTGAGCTACTTATGATGTCACCTAACAACGGGCTTGATAATGGCCAGTCGTCAAGCATTTTGCGGGCATTATCAAGTTACAGTGGACCACTCATTTCTGATAACGTGCGGCCATTTTAATGATAATTCTATCCATTTTAGCTATAATCAGCAATATTTCAGAAATATCAGGGAAGGTAACACTGGAAATGATCTTTGCTCATTGCAATGAATCGGTTTTGTTCTACACTACTTTTAGCAATATATCAGCATTATCATGGCAGAGGACACCAGAAATGGACATCAAATGTTGTAGTCATGTGTAGAATTGAGTGTTTCCTATGATGCAGAAAACTTCTGTATCTGACTCCCAAATACATGTACACGACTCCCTCTCATGACACCAGGGAGTTATGATGATTCCTAACTTGTTATACCAGGAGCAAAAACTGTTTAAAGTTGACACCTAAAAAGATGTCCATAACTCCCACTCCTGACCCCAGGGAGTGCTTATGATTGCTAAATGTTTATGCCTAGAGGAAACACTGGGAATTGAATCTGGGTCTTCAGCATGACTAGTAAATGCCTTAACCACTAGACTACACCATCAGACCTTAATAAATTATCATATTAATTATGAGGTGATGACTTATACTTACCACATCACTGAGGTCAATGTTGTGCATCCTGCGGTTATTCCACTTGATTGGTCCAAGCCCTGCTATCTTCATCTGAACTGAGGCAGTTCGATACAGGAACTTCAACAACCAGTCTCCTCTGTTGGCAACAAGCATCATGCATCATAAATAATGATAATATTATCAATTTAACAGAACATACACAATTCACAATCTGTTATCTAAAACTCTCAAAAATGGTTTAGTTCTGTAACTCAAAATGTAAAACTAAGATGTCATTCAACAATTTCTAAGTCAAAGCATATCTAAATCACAATTTGCTATCATAAAACTGTCAAGAAAGGTTTTAATTCTGTAACTCAAAATGAAAACTCAAAATGTATGTCAAGTCACAAGACATCCTGTGTTTAAGTGCTGGTGTATGCCATGGAAAAGCCAAGGGCGCACACTCCCTCTTTTATATCTTAAGATTCAGTTTGTTATTCAGAATTTGAAATTCATTCCTTGTTGCAGGCTTAACGGATCACAAAGACAAGGTGCTCTGACTTGAATCTGCACAGTAAAATCACAGTAAAAGAATGCACCTGTAAAGTTGAAGTGAATTAGTTGAGAAGGAATACCTGAAAATATTCTTTAAGAACTTAAGTAAAAGTGAAAATGACTGATGATGATCTCACAGAAAGTGTTTGCAGCGCAAATAAAGGGGAAGGTGGGGTGGCCCAGAGGTTAAAGTGTTTGCTTGTCACGTTCAAGGCCTGGGTTCAACTCCAATAGTGAGTACAATGTTTGAAGCCCATATCCATTTTCCAACCCTACGATATATATTACGATTCACTGGAATATTGTTAAAAGTGGCAGAAACCAAATTCACTCACTCACTTAACTTTACAGCTTTAGTGAAATATATGCAAACTGGATGATGTTGACAAATCTAGACACAATATATGCAAGGAACAATAGGAGTTTGACCCACCACAAATGCATCAGCAGAATGTAAAATAAGAGACACAAGCACCTACGCCACTGCATTACTATTGACCATTTGGGCCAAATGATGATTCTTGAAGCATGGAAGGCAATGACAGAAGCATCTACCTGCAATATCCGTTGATGATCTTGCCTGCTATGACACGCTCCAGTGGTTCCCAGTATTTGGAGTCTCCAGACACAGGGGCCCCGAGCAGAATCACATCCTCCACAATACCTTCACACCCTGTAAGCCACATGAGACAGTTGCTAGTTATGAAAACACTATGTCATACATGGGAATCGGATGGAAGACTATTATAATAAATACATTATGTTTTTTTTACATTAGCCAAAAACTAGATAACCTTGGTCCAAAGTTTTCTGGAATTTTATTGCACAGATACATTTATACATCAAGGTTGACATTTACATGTAAATCATTACTTTCCTGTTTAGGATAATTGAGTTACATGTGGTGTACAGAGGTTTAAGATGTATTGCAAATACAACTCAATGGAAGGGAGATAACTCTTTGTTGTTCTTGTCATCTGTTAAATTAAAGGTCATCTGAAATTCTTGCAATGCCACTCATTATTATCTGATACCTGTCCTTCAAACAGTTCAAAATTAACATTGAGGTGATTGGTAAGATACACATTTTGTTTGCTGGGCCTTGGGGATCATAAGTTGATGTACCCTCAAGTTTGTTTAGGCTCAGGGAACAAAAACAAACAGACTGTAGATCAGCCTAGGTCCACCTTATGGCTAGTGAACAATTTATAGTGGCCACATCACCAGTAAAGTTAAGATTGCTATGGGAGAGGCAGTTTGAGTCCAAAGACAGGTTCCACACCTGTTTGAGAGCTGTGCATGCAGCTTAGGAACAAAACATTCACAGCTCTAGAGGTTTATCCATAACACTTTTCACCTTTTCTCTTGCATAGCTCTTCCAGGCATGTAAAGATGACCCTGGCTCCCAGACTGAAACCTATAAGAGTCACTGGCCTCTTCCCCTGGAAACAGAATATTTAAAGATGAAACAATAAGTGTCATTCCTGTTATACCGGGCTTGCAATGAAGTTACGACAGGAAATTGGCCTCGGCTCAACATCACTCTCTAAGACTCCCTCCCTCTCAAAATGGTCTCCATGGTCTCAAACATGGTCTCTTTGGTCACAACTACTCTGCATCGGTTACAAAGGGGTTTGAGAATGTTTCTGACAGTTGCAAGAGGTATGAAATGTGTTTGCAGTGAGATCACATAGGTCTCAATGCACAGTCAATTCAGTCTCACTGATTGTTAAAGACTCCCTATTTGGTTGCATAAATGATCACAAAGTTTTAGGTGTTTTTCAGTTGCTAATTATTGCTTCTACTAATCCTGAACTTAATCGCATACAATTGCAGTGACTGCCAATGCTCACGATGATGCTCACAAATCCATTCTCAATGCAGTAGCAAGTCGATCTCTAATGGTTCAAAGGCGGAAGCAACAAGGTCAAGTGACTCTATTGAGACCATATTCAGATCTAGGAGCCCATTCAGAGCAATACCATAATCAGGTCACAATATAACTGGGGAAGTGGGTGGACAGACTCGCTGACTTGGTCGTCGGTTCACAAGTGCACAGATTGATGCTCATGCTGTTGATCACTGGATTGTCTGGTCCACACTTGATTATTTACAGACCACCGCCATACAGCTGGAATATTGCTGAGTGTGGCATAAAACTAAACTCACTCACTCTGATATCAGTCACGATTAATTTTTGGTGTAACCACACATATCGATCAAAGGAATGATTCACCAAGGCCCTTTGTGAGTTCACAATTGTAGCGGGGATGTGGTTTGGTAAAAGCAGTTTTTGGATTGTATTGTGCCAAATTGTGTTATTTAATTTCAAAGTTAGGGTCTCTTGCAATTATTTCATCATACATTCTGACCACTGATGAACATGCACATGAAATTGTTTAAGTATTTATTCAGAAATTGACAGTGTCAAACCTACAAAATTTATGCTTCCCTTCTGGTCAGAGGCTAATAAAACATGCTGAGGACAAGTACAAGTAATAGGTGATAGTGGTCCTCACTGGCTTGTAGCATGATTTGCAATGATTCTGAACAGTTCAAAACCATAATTTTGCAACAAACCAGAAATGAAAAAAAAATGGTTCAAGTATAAACTTTTAGGATTACTGAGAGACAAATTAAAGTTCATTACCTGCTCCTTGGCTATGAGCAGATGAAGCAAGATGATAATTTGAAAAGTGATGGTTTGATATAGATTCTAATGTCATTAAGAACGGATAAAACTGACATATTGATGCTCTGAGTCCATTACCTGCTCCCTTGCTAGGAGTACCTCTGCGAGCTGTTTCCCAGTTGAGTTAGCTCTCTGTACAGCTACACTCCAGGGGTTATCTATCACGCTGGCAGCAGACAACAGGGCAGTAGGCCAGGCTATAGCAGCCAGCAGACCTGGACATCGAAAATTATACTTGCACATGGATAACTCCATCCTCGATATCTCCAGGGTATATGTTCAGATAAGTCTCCACTGTACCCTGGACGCATTTACGGCTAAGTCTGATGAATTTATTACCTCCCATGGCTGGCTTTTTATCCAATCAAATGTCTATGCTGGGAATTGCACATATTTTTATAAAGTTTTCTATCACTTTGTATGTATGATTTAAAAAAATCTGAGTCACAACTGTGATTGCCATCTTTGTTGACCCTGCAAGGTCAGTTGCAATGGTGGCTTAGCTGTTTGGCTACTGTGAGAATGCGGAGCCAACAAAGGGAGGTAATAAAGTCATTGGGCATCCAGGGTATAGTTTAGAGTAATCAGAACATATACCCTGGAGATATCGAGGATGGGGTGAACACTAATACAGTGTTAGATTTGGGTGAAATTTTGAGTGGGTCAAAATTGATGAAAATAATGTTTCTGGACCCCCTTCAATGTTAAATAGATGTAGCAGACGTAAAATAGAGGGGGTCCTCACTGAATTTGATGAGTCAAAACACTTCAAAACCCTCTTTTGAGCCAACACCGCTAATATCAATTTTTTTTCAGAATCTTGTGATTTAGGAGTGAGTGGGTGATGCTGAATGTTGTTTTATGTCCCAATCAGCCACAAGTCAGATACATCAGAGAGACCTCTAAATGATTGAAAACTGCTAATTGATAACATGATCACAGGGTCATAGGGTCTGTGGGGATCAGCCACAAAAAGTAATTGTAGTACTTAATTAGCTGACTGAAACTGAAATTCTCTTACATAAACTTGCAAATTTCCTAGTGCTATGATGACTAAGTGGAATGGGAATCAAATATCATCACCAACAAAAGGATAGGAGAGTCAAAAGGGACCTACTCTGTCCGTTTCAGAGAAGCCTCTTTAAGCTAATTGGTGGATTAAAAAACTAGATGAGTGCCAGTACCTGAGAGTATTGTATATTTCAGCGCTTCCTGAGTTGCCATGGTTACAGCACCACTCAAGATATAATCAAAAGCCTTTCCCAGCTCAATGAGGTACTTTGATTCCCATTTCAAACAATACTGCTCTCGGGATTCTGCCAGTGATGTCCAGGGCTTCCGGAAATCTTGAAAACATATCAACATACCACAATCAGAGATGTAAACCTCAAAGTGTTGTAAATAGTAGTTTCAAGGATCAAAATTAGTAGACTGACCATAAAATTAGTAGTCAACTTAGGTTTTTGTCTACAAATCAGAATTTTTCTCCAAATTTCATGAGCACTCATACTGGCAGAGTTTGAGGATAAAATTCTAAGCGACTACGATAAAATCGTAGGTTTCACTTACGTAAATGCTATTTAAAAACTTCAATTATATGATTACTGCTATGAAAATGATGAATGAGTACATAATGTTTTTGCAGAAAGAAACACATTACTTCTAGTAGCTTACTTCCCAGAAAAAACACACAATGACAGCTATATGATGTTGGAAGATTTATTGTTATCTACACAGGGTGCAACCTGTCACTTAATGTAACCTGCACCACCCATTGTTAACCTGTGCCAGAACAGGTTGTTGATAGCAAAATAGCTCCCTGATCTACTCCAAAAGACAAAGGCAGTGAGTTATCAAAAGATATCACAGAATGTCAGTCTGGAATATGTATGACAAATCATGATAATGAAGTGTGCGATTGAGTAAGTTCAGTTTTACGCCCGTATTCAGCAATATTCCGGCTATATGGTGGCAGTCTGTGAACGAGTCTGGACCAAACAATCCAATGACTATCAGCGTGAGCATTGATCTGCGCACCTGGGAACTGATGACATATGTACACCAAGTCAGTGACTCTGACCACCCAATCCCATTAGTCAAGTCTTACAACAAGCATGGATTACTGAAAATTAAGTCTAACCTGGACCTTCCAAGGTTTGATAACGAAGAATGTGGCTGTAAACATTAGTGACTGTATTTGTCAGTGTTGCACAACGCTCCATGTGCTCTGTAGTTTAAGATCAACATATTCACCTTGCATAGTGCTTGATAGCCAGCCGGTCACTGCCACTGTGATGTGCAGCTGTTTTATGACTGGTTCCATGTGCAGAGGTCCTCCAGGAATCAATGGTTCAAACTCAAACTCTTCAATGGCACCAACTCTTCTCTTCATCTTGTAGCCTGAAGGGAATTAAATAAAAATCAGCCTTGTTGTGGTAATTTGGTTATAACTTTCAATCAAAGTTGTTAAATTTTCAATGTTCTACAAGACTACAAAACAAAAACAGTACAACACAGACAAAACTGGTCCAAGAAGAATAGACAGATAACTGTGCAAGATCAAGTTTGTATTAATATGGAAATTCAAGATATTAGTGACAGTATAATAAAAATAATATTATGTGGCTGACGAGGCATGCTTTAGATTCATGTTATATGATAAAAGAAAAGATGGAAAATTTAAAATGTTGTGTCATGGACATGAATTCATGAAAAATGTAAATATGTACACATCTTACTTATTCCCAGATATTAATCATTTTACTACTTGCGCAAACTAAACTAAGTTTACTGTCATCTACTTAAGTTCTTACTCAAATTTCAAACAGAGTTTGACAATTTGAAATCACTGAACTTTAAACTCATGATCAACTACATTTTTCAAAATAGAAAATGCCCAAAAGGTATATATTCACAAAACTCAAACTGTCTACTATTTTCACTATTTTTGAGTTCAATATCAATTTCAGTACATTCTAGGAAATGTGTTTTCTCAAGTTCGAGTTTTTACAAGTTTTTATAAGTTTGTTTCGCGAAAACGGTCCATGGTCTTAAAAATAAGTGTTCTGAGTGAATGTTTACTTTTATCTCCTTTTATTACAATGAAACAGTGTATTTTTTCAGTAGGATTAATAATTTAGTAAATAATTTAAATCCCCATAAAACGAGAATAAATGCAGATAAGGGAACAGATGCAGATGCTGATTGACCTAGTTACTTCAAGAGACAGAAAAAGGATGAATGTGGACCCATAATACCATGTTTCTCGAATGTCCAAAGGATACAAACTCTGCACAAGTCCACTTCTTTATTGCATTGGGTGTGATGCTTCCGTGCAGGTACTAACCCCATTACTGAACAAGTGATCCACACAACAGGAATTAGGCAACATGGTTGAGACTCCCGTGCCCTTAATGGTCAGATTTGTAGTATTCTATGGTCTGAGTCAATGGAGAAAAATTTCATGTGTGGGCCTTCTACAGCAAATTTGGCAGCTTACTATAGTGGCTAGGCACTGTTCTTTTTTTATGGGGTGTGTTGTTGTAGTGGCAGTGGTAGTATGTGGAGGAGGAGGAGGGAAGTGGGAGGAGGGGTCATTGATTTTGACCATGACATGCAGGGGAGTCACCTACTCCGTACATAAATTTCCAGACAGTCACTCATATTGTACATGTTTCTCCATAAAAATCATCATCACCCCCTAGCCACAAATTATGAATGGTCCCAAAGTGAAACAAGTATCCATGAAATGAAAGATATTTTTAACAAATGGTGATGTATCTGCCATCAAAAGATACCAAGATTATCCAAAATCATTCAACCAACCAACAGGGTTACCTGTAATAACTACAGTCTTCAGTCTGAAAAGAATGTCTCCTGAACTAACCAGCTTTAGTGGCAGAGAAATTAGTAATGGTAATTGAGGACATCACAATAATCTGGAAGGCATTGTGATGCAATTTCATTGTTGAGTTATCCCCATGCATAATCTCACATGAAAGCAAGGTTAGGATGATAAGATTAATAATCACACAGCTTATATGACATAAGTAGACTCTTACAGATGTAAATACATCAAATCAGTGATTCAGTATTGTTGATATGATCAGTTTGATTGGTTTGTTATTAAAAGATGTTTTCAGCAATATTCCAGGTATGTGGCAATGGTCTGAAAATAATCATGTCTGATACAGACAATACAGTGATCAACAGCATGAGCATCGATCTGCATAAATGGGATACCACGACATGTGTCGACCATGTCAGCGAGCCCCACCAACAGATCCTGTTAGCCACTTGGTACGACAAGCATGGGTTGCTGAAGACTGATTCTAACCAGATCTTCATGGGTTGTTGACAAGATATACAACACAACATCTATATCAGAGTATTTGTTTAACGGTAGGTGTGAAAGCTATGTTTGTGTCAGTGTTACCTGTAAGTCCAGCCCCTGCTACACCAAACAGGGAGCCAATGATGGCTACACCTGCTGTAGTCCCCAGAGCCGCTGCACCAGCTCCACCAATCAGGGCTCCAGCACCTGCTGCCACTAGGGGAGCCGCCAGACCTCCAGTCAGACCTGTGAATATCACATAACATTCTCTAAAAAGAGCAGTATCATCAATTTGTGTCAGTCAAACTTGTTGCCATGGAAACAACAAATGTATTTAATTCAGAATTCCAGAACTACCAAAAGGCACCAGTACACCACCAGACCTATCTATGTGTAGCAGTATTAACTGTGTCATGAACAAAGATGACAACACAGCTACGGGTGTGATTCGGTTTAATGATGACTATCCTCATCAGTTACACCCTGAAATACACACTAACATTTATAAGAACAACAAATATATCCAGAGCATGATA
Organism: Haliotis asinina; assembly: GCF_037392515.1. NCBI lineage: Eukaryota > Metazoa > Mollusca > Gastropoda > Lepetellida > Haliotidae > Haliotis > Haliotis asinina. Next base: position 22,607,637 of record NC_090295.1, read on the forward strand.
AACCATATAGCTTACATACGGCCACATTTGGTGAAGAAACATTGAATGGTTTTAAAGTTCTGTTCAGGGAACTGTCCGCCCTGCTACACCTAGCTCTCTCCCCACTTTTCACTCAACAAGAACGTACCCACCAAAAGGATTAACTTGAATATTGATATTTTAGCCCCAATGACTGACATTATGATGTACGATGGTCATCAGTCTAGCTACTGTACCAGACATACCGTTTTGATAGAGAGTCAAGTTTTGGCCTTGACTTATCTACAGTCATCTGCTCTACTCCTTTGTGCAGGGCAACACACAAAATCGTGCATCATACACAACACAACAGTCAGGTCATGAAAAAAAGCTTTCGTGACACGGAACAAATACACAGAATAACATCAGGATATAAAAACAAAAAAAATATGTTTTTGTTATAAGATTACCTCAATAATTGTAAGTGAGTATTGTTTTACAACACTTTTAAAAAATATTCCAGAAATATCATGATGGGAGACACTAGAAATGGGCTTCACACATTGTACCAGTGCGCCGAACTGAACCCAGTCTCCAGCATGACGAGCAAACACTATAATCACTAGGCTACCTCACAGTTTGTGTCTTTTACATGGTTATCATTTGGAGTACTGTCCCTGGATATTAGAATAAAAATTAAAAGAGTTATGAGTTTGGATTTGTTGTAAAAACTGCAAACTGTGACACATAATGGTGTATCTTCCAAGTGATCAGGTGAGGTCAGGATCTCATATAACACATGGACAATGTTGACTATAACTCAGATATCACGTTTCTGAAGATTTAAACTGTATTGCACATGACACTAAAGAATGATTTGATTTATTTTATTACCTATACATTTGAAGCGATAGCACTGTTTCCAAATTGAAACAAGAAGAGAAAGTCATCAATATCCCCTGCAATAGTAAATACTCTTAATGAATATGTTTACTAGTTATGATTATGTCAAATGTTTTGGTGTGTATATAGCAAAGTGGAAGGAGAGTATTGAAAGGTTTTTCAGTTTTCCTCTAGAAAGAAGCACCACTACCAAATTCAGTTGAAGCCAAATTTGTAGGCATGGAAGCACAAAACACATTTTATTCAGAAATCCAAAACTACCAAAAGGCATCAGTACACCATAAGATCTATCGTTGTGGCAAGTTTAGTGAAAAAATAGCGAACGGTTTTGAAGTTCTAGTCCAGAAAATACAGATGCATGCATGCATGAACGTACAGAGAGCATTTTAATGCCCACGCAAAACGCGTTGCCTGGGATAATAAGAGTCATGTTCTCTTCAGAGGCACCACTTCAAATATAACAGTAGGTTTAGCTCTTAACTGAAGTCTAACAGGGCTGGTGAAGTACCCAACAGATGACCTTCAAATTAATTTCAAGTAATTTTGTGTTTGAAATTGTGCCAGTCTAAGTAAACTTAGTCTAAGTGTATTTCGTTACACTCCACCGCTGAGTCTAACCAAACCTAGTAGAAGGTCGCATCAGGTAACCTTTGAGCGACCAATGACCGCCCAATAAAACGTGAGACGGTTAAATAGATTTAACCAATCAGACAACGGCTACTATTTAGGGATCGGAGGGACTTTCAAAATATTCAGGTCACTGACATAGATCTCTTCACAAATAAAATCCGCCAAGAACACAATTATTTGATCTGCAGTATATAGTCTTTGGGGTTTCTGTTGACATGGTTATCATTAGATAATATTTCCGCAAGATGACATCCTTGAATATTGCCCAAAACACAATTTTCAGCGACTGTTTACTCACTGTTGTCATGGTTGTATGCCATGTGCATCACCCGGAAGCAAGCGTACACTAAATAGCGTTCGGAATCGTTCGGGTACGAACTTTTTCGAGATAAAAAGTTCGAAAGGTACTGGTATGTAAAAACGTCCACTTTCGTGATTTGTTTAGCTGTGTTCTGATTGGTTAATCTCAAAGGTTACCTGACGCAACTTTCCATAACTCCATTAGACTCAGTAGTGGAGTGTAATGAAAAGTACTGAGTATGAGTTTACTTAGACTGGAAATTGTGTAGTGAAATTTGGGGATTCTTTGGATAAGTAACGGTGAACACCTGGTTAGCTTCAATCACCTGTACATTTAAAGGAAAGAAACACTGAAAAATGCCTCTCATCACATCATAATCTGAAAATGTTAACTGTTTAACAATTTTTCAACCACATTCTGAGAGAGAATATAATTTACATACCTATGATCGTTCCTCCTCCTATTGTTGCAAGACTGATGAGCGCTATCCTTTTAACTTTACTTTTTGTTGCAACTCTATTCTTTTCTTTGATCTCTTCTCTGTAAAATCAAATAATGTACAATATAATGGAAAAAAAATCATACAGAGATGAAAATTAAACAAGATCATCTTCGAGTCCCAATAATGAAACACATGTCAAGAATTACCCCAAAATTGTGTGAAATTTTGCCAGCCAGATTATTACCATTTGCAACTTCATAGCAAAACTGGTCCCATCTCATAAAAATCAATTCCATTTAGATTATCAAGCCGTTTCTTCATTGCAAAGTTGCAAACAATTCCTTTTTCTAATCCTTACTAACTTCTTTTTGTCTGCGAATTATTTCAAACCTAACTGCTGTTCTATTTCTTATGTGAACAAGAAGAAATGGAGGTGGAGTTATTTCATGACCCAGAACACTTTTGGTTCTCAGGAACCCCTTTAACTAATTTCAAGTGTCCTAACAAGAATTCTACCATGGCTTCAGTAAATACTGGATTGTGATTTGTTAATCAAAGTCATTCAGAGGTATATAATCACATTATATACCTCTGATTTTCCAACACGTTAAGAATTTGTTTAAAATCTGAATAACATGGTAATGGTAGAATGGAGAAAAACGTATTGTGTTGGAAAATCAGAGCTATATATGTGAGTCCTGTAAAACAATGAAATGGTGATACAAACTGTACTGTAATATTTACAATCACTTCAATTGGAAGAACTTTTCAGTTCTTGTTCATTGTGTGCCAGATTGAACACAATATGTTTTTTTCCTGCTTTCATTCTAAATTCTTATGCATACTGAATGCACATCAAGTGAGAACCTGTATGGGTGAAAAACTTGGAAGATCAGGGTTAGACCTGGTCTCTAAACAGCGTTGGATAGCCAGACTCAATGATTCATGTCATAGTATTCCAGTTCAGCATATCAATGCTGATGATATCAACCACTAGATGCCTAGTCTTGAAAAAAATTTTTAAAAGACCATTGTCATACCATGGCAATACTGCTAAATGTGGCAGAAACTCGACTAAGCTTTCTCTTAAGTCCTGCCTTGCATGAATATTGTTTAATGCCTTATGAGAAATTATGAATCTGTTCACAGTAAATTAAACTAATTTGATGACAGACATTAATTGTATGTCCATAACAAAACAAACAGCTGGTACACACTCTGTCATGACATATTGGTTGCTCCCAAGCGTCTCAGCCAGCTGACACTCAATGTTCTCCAGGACGTCCCAGCTGACGCGGAGCTGCCAGGCAGCGTGCTTCACAAACACCCGTACACGAGAATCATAGCAACCTGAAATACACACCATCACACTTCAATATGTTTTGTACAAATATAAAGCAAATTAAGATTTAATTCCTTTTTCATGCAAACACAAGAACTGAAGCCCTGTATGAACCCTTTTGAAGGACCCCAAAACTTGTTTAAAGGTACTATGTCACACTTCACTTCTCCAGACACAAATAATGCATGTTGTTAATAATTTCATCAGAGAAGCTAACATATAATTTATTAGAAAAGAAATTACATATTTAGATTACAACAAAATCGCATAAATTTTACTCTTAAGCCTCCTACTATCCGAACAATATTTCAAGTGAACTCCAAAGAGTGATGTCCCTTGGAGCCATGCTCTTTACGAATATCTTATATCTCCTTTGGAACTCAGGCCTTGACAAAATGATGTTAATGTCTGTTGCAAATCATAAGTAAGAGTTGTAATCAAAACCAGTCCAGCAAACACTGTGTGTGACAGTTTTCGAAGTACGGAGCAATTGTTTACATTCCATATTTATGGCAAGACGTCATGGTTTGGAAACTGTTCACCTTGAAGTTTCAGTTATCGATTCCGAGTAAGTCTTAAGTAAGAAGTCTTTTGTTGCATCACTGGGGCAGTAGGAAACTAAGGTGGGTGCATATGCCCCCAATACACATAAAAAACACCAAAAACTGCTGAAAATGTGTGAAAATGTGCCTTTAAATGTTTTTGCTACCACTGAAGACTCAGAGACATGAATGAAATAGCCATCCGACAGTACTGAAAAACACTGAAATATGTCCTGGATTTTAACAATTTAGTTCATTTTTTGGTACCTACTGACATGTCACAAAAAATGCAAAAGAACTATGGTGAACCATAACACACATACTTATTACATACAGCCATAAACAACTGTGTTATTGGTCACACACACGTTGCACATTTGAACTGAAATAAATACAATGGACTTCAGTTATAATGAACTAAAATCAGCTTCCCTTGGGTTCGTTGTTTCTGCATTTCATTCATATTCTGCATTTCATATGGACTGGTAATTCAAAGTATGAACAGGAGACAGAATTTCATGGACTAAATTGGCTTGTATACCATGAGACCAAGGTTATTGACAGTAAAGAGAATGTTGTTTGTCTCATTAGTTGGCTAGTTGTATTTTTGTTTAAGGCAGCACTCCAGCTATATTCTACCTATATGGCAGTGGTATGAAGAGAATCTAATCTGGACCCGACAATCAAGTGATCATGATGCTTTTCAGTGGATTGTCTGGTCCAGACAGATAGCTGGAATGCAACTGACTATGGGATTAAACAACAATCCAACCAACCAAACAACGACAGCGAACAACATTCCGCTCATAAAATTGTGCTAATCTCTCTAGTTAAAAATAAAACACATTTGTCATTATCAGTTACAAATGACAAAGATTTCTTATTTCTTGCACACTGTACTTCTGTAACAAAGCTCCAAGCTTGTGATCAAACTGTCAGTGTGGTAATTCAAAGTATGAACAGTAGACATAACAAGCACATCACACACAATATGTCATGTACAATTACCTTTTGTGATTGCCATAGTGACAAGGTCAGTGACAATAGGGTCACCATTGTTCTTTAGAATTTCCTCCTCAAAAAGCAGGTCCACATATGGATTGGTCTCCTCTACTCCCTGACCTGCTAGAAGGGCCTGGATGGATTCACACACCTACAGAAAAGGAGGGGAGCATTTTTTCCAAAGATTGTTGGATTGGGTTGTTGTTCAATGCTGCACTCAGCTACAGTCAAGCAATATGGTGGCAATCTATAAAAACTTGAGAATGGACCAGACAATCCAGTGATCAACAACATGAGTATCAATCTACACAAATAGGTGAGTGAATGACTGAATTTAGTTTTACTCTGTTTTTTGCAATATTCCAGCAATATCATCCCAAGGAACACCAAAAATAGGCTTCACAATTTGTAACCCTGTAAAGAAATGAACCCATGTCCATGGTAAGCAAACACTTTAACCATCAGGATACCTCACAGCCCCTCTACAAGTAGGATATGATGACAACCAAGTCAGCAAGCCTGGCTGCTTGATTCCTTTAGTCACATTTTATGACAAACATGGGTTACTGAAGAACAATTCTCATTCAGATCTTCATGGGTTCAAAGACTATAAGTGACTAGGTGTAAGAATATGAGGATATGAGATTTAAATATATTCTGCTTTCACCCAAACTAAAATTTAAAGCCAAAAGAAATCAGCATGTAAGAGTACGTAAATGTGGATTCCAATTAATGGCAGTGTTATAGTGCTACCTTGCTGCAGTGCAAACATGGATACCCAACTCCAACAGAAAAAACTAACTCAATCCTTCTTTCATCCTGAGCAACGGCCAGGGTGACAATAGGAACAATCTTTCAACATTATTTCATATGTTGTGGTTAGAACACAAACTACATGTCTGAAATGAGCGGTAGACTCCTTAGATTTACTAGTGCCTCAATGGATGGGATACAATTACCTGACTTGGTTGATCCAAATGTTTTAGAATAGCATTTAAAGTGTCTTTTTTGAAGTTCCTGAAAAGAAAAAAGATGCAATTAATTTGAAAATTTGGTTTTTCATATGAAATATCACACAAATGTTCATATCCACTGATGTATAATGGTAAAGATCAAAAAGTTCTTTCTGTCAAACTAAATAGACAATTAACAAATTAACAAATGAGGTATATAAATATCATCCATTAAACTAAATGTAAGAATACCACCACACAAACTCCAAGAACAATTTATCCTGCTTACAACATAAAATAGGGATTGACTGGACCCAGTTTCGAGCACAATTTGTTGAAGGTGGAAACAAGATGCTGGTTATGCTGTCTAACCATCAACAGAGAAATTTTATTTTTAAAGCGGATGTGTATGTCTTACATGTACAACAGGAGTTTCATCAACACAGTACAAAACATTATTCTCATCCTGTTAAAGACCTGGCATCAACTGTATGGGTCAAGATATGTATATCACTGACATTTCTATGACTAGATGTGTACTTCTTGATTTGAGAACCCCTAAAATAACATTCAGCTCATTATCACTAAGGACCATAAATTTGTAAAAAGGTGAAAAGTATTCAGGCAATTCAAGCTTGAAAATAAATCTCCAAATGTATCCCTTAATTTCATTTTGTTCTCATCTCATTTGCCACCACTGATAAGGAGGTAGGAACAGAAACCTGTGGTGTTACTAGTTTGGAAGTTTAAAACTGATGTTATAGTGAGTTTCATTTAAATCTACATGTACAGGGGCAGATCCTGAAGGGGGTGCACACCCCACCTTCCCCCGAGACAAAACCCTAGATCTCCCCCTGATGTATGTAGCATGAGCAGTTCGCTAAGTATGTATAACAGATCTTGTCATTTCCTAATAATGTATAAGAAGACAAATGCAAGATCACCCCTTTTTTCTATAGTTTCAAATATCAAAAGTCTGGGATTTGATTGGAGATGAAGCCCCTCACTTGAACAATGTCAGGCTATCTTTGTTCCGCTAAGATAAAATGCATGTATACCTAAAGTCTTTGTGATAATGAGATTCATAAGGTCACATACAAAAACTCAACATTTGTAACTGATCTCCATTTAAGTTGGAGAAAAATTCAGCCAAGCAAATATATTCGTTCAAATTTGTTTTGTGTCTGTCCATTTATGGTGCCAGGTAAAATTATTTCTGCTCGTTTTTGAATGCTGGACACTATCATGAATGATAGAAATGAAATGTTGAACAGTAAAACGTGAAGAGTAAAAATATGCCATAACAAATGCACTGAATGTAACAGATGTAATCTATTACCTGTGCCAAGTGTCTCCAAACAAAAGACGAAGTGAAACAGCACACAATGCTGCATAAGAGTACTGTCCAACGTCAGACAAGAGTTTGTGGATAGATTTGCTAGGTGTAAGGGAATCTGAAAAAAGAAACATGCTTAATTTGTTTCTCACAAAGGATCCTCATTGTTTCATTAATGAAAGCAATTATGCCAAAAAATATCCTTTTTGCTCATTTAGGAAGAAAATTATTTTGAATAAGTAATGACAAACAACAAGATGGGCGTAAGACCACATATAAATGGATTACCTGGGTACCCATCTATGTCTATGGCAAACACTGCATTTCCCTATTACCAGACATATTATCCAGCACCTGCAGCTGTTGGTACAAAAGTCCCACTAAGAACTGTTTTAACAGAGCTCTCGTTAAAACTATTAGGGTACACAAGCCAATTGATTCACATAAAAATAACCAATGTATTATAAATGAATATGTCAAATGTCAAGTGTGTATAATTTGCCCTCATATCAGCGCCAACTGAGTAACTGAGGCTAAAAAGTGTAGTTACCTTAAAACCAACATGACAATGAAGTGACAATGTTTAGGATAAACAAAGTCAAAGATTCTGACAAACACAATCCTGAATTCTTAATTTTGATTTTAAAAAAAATAAATTAAAATATCCTGGCATGACAATCAATATTTGGGGTTTGGCTTAAACGAATCACCAGGCAAGCTAGAGGAGACATCTGCATATGATCTCTGTTTCGAAATCATTAGACCGGTCAGTAATTTCTATAAGTTTGTGAAGTTCCACTCAAGCAACAAGTGACTTCTTTGCCAGATTGCCTTCTCCACTGTTGTCTGAACAACACGAACGAAATGCGCTACAACATATCATGTTATTCTGTGGTACAGTAAAACCGTATTGGGGTTATACAAACTGGCAGATGGTGGTTCATGATTTCTTTGGACATCACTTTCATCTGTCAGGACTTTGTGTTTTGATGACAATGTGTCATCAACATCGTCCCCATCCGCCATGTCGTCTGCTAATGTAGAGAGCGCATGTCGGTTACTAAAGCTTCCGCTTCCGCCTGCGTCACTTTCACTTCCGTCGATCTCCCAGGTAAGATCAACAAAATGCAGTCACTCAGGTGTGCCGTGTTTGTTTATGGACAAGATTCTCTGAAGCTCGCTATGACACCTTTCCAAATAATTTATGCTTAGTTTGACATGTTGTGCAGACTAGACAGTTATATATTTTAAATATTCTGATTTACATGACCGGTGTCCGCTGTCATTTGTCCCCGTTTTCACAATAACTTGTTTTCCAGGTTGGGCGATGGAGTATTTATGGAAGTCGGAGGCATATCATTTGGGTATGAATAGAGTGTCATCGAAAGAGTGATTCAGATCTGGGGCCATCCACCATCATTCAGGTTGCCATAACATGCCCGGTCGTATTAGAGGAGGACACACTTACAACTACAGCATGACTAAAAAACAGAAACAAACGACTGAACACGATGTTCTCTCAGCCAAAAAACGAGAGGAAAGGGCTGTGAGAGAAGCGTACAAGAAGGAGAGGAAAATAGAATCATATCTTGCTGATGATGAAAATTTTCCAAGTTTTGCCACAGAGTTGGCTAAAATGGGATTACAACTAAGGGACATTCCAGGTGATGGGTAAGTATTAATACTTCAGTCGGAGCACCTTCAGGCTTTAGAATACAGCACCACAACTTCTTGTGAGGTCGTTAGGGTTAGGTCAGCATAGTATAACCAAACCTTAAACCCAAACCTAACCCAAACCCCAACCCGAACTGACAACCTAACCCTTGAATTACAGGTCTACAATAAGCTAAAAGAGTATCATGACATGTTTTCACGTTTCTGGTGCTGTATTCTAAGGGTAGGCCCTTCAGTCAAGTATTTGAGATATTCATTCATTTCCACATATAAACAGCCTTAGGTTTTGGTGTCAAGGTTTTGTTTTGCCTACATAATTCTTCAGTTCAACTGACATGTGTAAATAGGTATATGACAGATCAGCTAGATATTGTCACTGTAGGCAGTATATACATCATAGTACAATCTAAGAACGATTTATATTCAGTTAAATACTTATGTATCGCAATACTTGAGTTAACAACATACTCTCACCTGTTATGTAATCTATGTTGAACTATGTGTCACAGAGTTAGAATTATGTGGTCAATCAGCATTCAGCTACAGACCTAGTCTGCCATACAGACCCAGAAGCAAACATATCAAAGAAAGCCCACACAAGTTAGAAACTGTGGCAAGTCCAGATTTCCACAGTTTCAAGGCTCCTATTCATTATTATTTTTTTTTTTCATACTGTAAGCTTTTGTCTGTAAAATATGTTTATTTCAGAGTGTTTGTGAATACTCTACTACAGACTCTGAGATATGATATATTTCATAAGGCATATGGTGAGAACCCCCTGGAGCATGGTTACACCTTGTTAAATAGAATCTGATGTGATATAGATTGTCATGATTAAAAACAAAACCTGAAAAAATCAGCATGTGCATGTGTTATTATTGCATTCAGTGAACATGATGAGCTTCATTCAGATTCTGTGGTGTTAGCTTTTATTTTTGTGCATCATCATGATGTCATGAAAACTACATACATGTACCATCCTTTCTGACCTATAGTGTCAATATCTAGCTGATATGTTTCTGAAGCACTAGAATTTGTACTTTATTAAGAAAGTAATAGAATTTGTACTTCATTAAGAAAGTGTTATCCCAAATATGACATATGTTGCATTTGTGCACTTTCTAAATGGCATCGTGTAATCATAGCTTTCGGTCATGGGAGCCGTGCCAATTTACACTAATCAGAGAGGTACACAAAGTACGCATTCTAGACTACCAGTTGTCCGACTTTCATTCTGTGGAAGTCGCAGTGGCCGAGCAGGCTAGGCGGCTGACTTTGTGTGCTAGCGATTAGGTGCCTGACTCTAAAGGTTTGGGTTTGAATCCTGGATGGGACTCAATCCCAAAAAGTACTAGAATTTGTACTTTACTAAGAGAGTGGTATCCCAAATATGTTTTTGTATATGGAACAGGAATCAAGCTATATTCACTGATCTTTTACCATTTTACTGTTTAATCTTTTGATCATATTGAGGCATTGTGTAATCAAGGAATGAGAATGAAATGTATAAACATGCTCAGTGCCTCATGGTTGTCACAGGTTAGCTTTTTTATATCCTGCATATCTCCGTTTAACACGCATTGGAATGTGTAGCTTAAAATATGTACATACATTATTCATATTATGCAGCCTGCATTACTATGCATGCTTAGGCATTGTATATGTTTAATCTGAAGAAGATTAAATGCAGTATATTCAGGACCTCAAACTTTGTATCCATGGCAATCTTTTTGAAAAAAAATGGGGTAAATTGTATATAATTTCACTTCTAACATTTTTAATGACGTTCACTATGGACTGATTGTCTCTTCTGAGTTAGCCTGTATAAAATTCTGTGTAAGTGTGTATCTGCTGATGTATGTTTCCTGGTTTGTTATTAGTTTCATAACTTCTTTCAGTGGCATTTTAGAAGCTGGGAGGTACAAAATTGACAAACTTTATGGATAACAACGTTATTACGAATAATTTTGTAGTTTCATAAGGTTTGCTCATTTTGCATGAAAATATTTTTTTTTATGTGATATAAATCTTTTATTTCCCATTTTCATATGACACTGTATTCATGGTATTTGGATTCAATTAAGTCTAACCTGAATGCTCAGTCATCTGTTGACAACTTGGTGACCATTGCTGAGATTATCATGCCTGTATGATCGCTGTTTGAAGACTGAGAGCTGGGGCTTAAACTGTGAAAGGCTGTGTGTGAAAAGGAGTGATTAATCCTGATGGCGTGTTCACGTGTATAGAGAGAAGAATTTATGTTAGTCACCATACATTTCTGAAAAAGAGCTGTTTACAAGTGGGATGCACCTTTATCATAGGCATGGGACCTTGACTGATGAAGTACAATGATGGGTTAAACATACTCCAGCTGACACTAAGGACTTGCATCGCTCTTAATAAGGCTGACACAACTTATTGAGATCTCGATTCAATTCGATTTTTGATAATGGAACCTTGATTAGAACATTTTCGCTTCGATATAAGGAAAAACATAACATTGCATTTAACTCTCAGAGTCTTTTTCAGCGTGAAATCTGTCATCAACTTGGCAGTGTCTACTAAACAAGAATTTTCATTGGATACTTAGCTCAATGTCAACCAATCATGTTTCACCTGTTCTGGTTGCATAGAAATAATTTGTTTAGGTATTTAAATGTTGAATCAAAACAATGAAAATGGTTATCGAAAATTGAAATTAGCGGGTCAGATTTGATTTTGGATGAATGGAACCTAATTGTTACATCCATACTGACCAGTCATCAAAGCTGGTTGAAGCAGTCACGAGTCTGTCTGGAGTCCTGGATTTGATTCCCACCCTGGACCTGTTTGTAACCATGGTAACCATTGTCTTAGATCCCCCACTATGGTTTTGTAGGAATTTTGCTGGATTTTTGTTCAGATGTGTTTTAAATCTTTCTCATATCAAATTTTTTAAAAATTGTGTAAACTTGGGACTGATAATCTCCATTTTAACTTGAGTTGTTTGATGGCTGGAATTAAAGTTAAGTTCTATGATTATAACCACAAACCTGAAACCTGAGCTTTGTATATTATTTGTTTGTGAAGTAACTATTTCTATTTAGTGTCTCTACATTAAGCACATAAACGCTATCTCGTGCCCATTGGAGTGAAAATGATTAGATTCAAAGGTTTTTGGCACAATCAGTCAAATCTCTTTCTATGGCCCAGGTTCTGGTCGACTCAGAGGTATTCAGTTGTCCAGAATATGAATGGCATTCCATAGGAAACATTCTGTGATGGTCTTTATGTTGCACTGTGAAATTATAATGTATTAAAGGTAGATAATGCTTATTAGGTGTACATGCTGATAAGAAATGATAAACACGGTCAATGATTTATTTGTTGATAAATAGATATTGTAAACATTTGCTAAAGCAATTAGCAGTCTGTGGTTGTGTTGACAGGCTAATAATTTGAGCCTTGTTAGTGGTCTGTCTTTCAATTATTAACACAGCAATTACCTGTTGAGCTAAATGTTTTTCTAGGTGGATGACTGACCTCTGACCCCCATGATTCAAATGACCTGAGAACCATGGTGATAGCAGTTGTTTCACAATCACATTGTAACGACTCTTTCATAACAGGCAGTAAGTTGTATTGTGATCAAGGTGTTGATGTCATTAGGGAAATGTGTAGGAGTAACTGACAGCTGTCAAATAACTTAGATGTGTTGAATAATGATTGGGTGTTAATTGAGTGTTTGTGGTAATTTACTTAACAATGTACACTTTGTGTTCACATGAGAGTAAAATCAAGGCTGACTCGTGTGGTACTAAAATACTGTAGTCTTGAATCGGTTACACATATCACGTTTGTTTGTTTACTATTTAACATCACTGTCAGCAATAGTCTGACTTGGGTTGTCTGTAAATAATCCAGTCTTGACTAGATGATCCAGTGATAATGTCATAAGCAACTATCTACAGGGGTAGTCTTGTAAGTTCTACCTTTGTGTTGAGGTAAAAATCCTTTGATGTTTGATGTCGTGAAAATGGTGTTGTTTTAAGGGATTAATACTTGATTTGTACAGAAGGCACTGTACAGGCATTGAAATCGGAAATTTGTACCAACATTTTTACTTGTGAACCAGCAGGATTAGTGAGACTGAATTTAGTTCACTTGATTCAATAGTAGTGAGATATTCAGTTTCTTACATAAACTTGCAGCTTTAAGAATGTTTGAACTGACAGTTTTCTTCATTATTTCTATATGAACAACTAGTCTCTTAAATGAATATATTTTACTTAAAAAAAACTCTACCATTGTGAAAACATTGACCGTCCAGTGTCTAGAACAAGTCAACATGCAAACATGACCAGTTTGTTTTTACACCCATCCAAAGGTCGGACCAGAGACTATATACATGTCGGTATATGGTCTCTGGTCGGACTTACAAGGCTTAACCGACTTACACTACTGGCTATCAGGAAATGAGGACACTCATTAACCATGTCAGCAAGTCTGACCACCTGATGCCTCAGGTTGTTTCTTACTTCATAACAACAAGGTTGCTGAAGATCAATTGTAACTAGTATCCTCTTAGGTTTGAGACTGGTGTCATTGGATGTCAGACTCAGATGCATGTCCTTGTATCCCATTTGCATAGATTGATCCTCATGCTGTTGATCACTGGATTGTATCCCAATGCTCATTGTATGGTTCATACTAGGTTATTTACAGATTATTGTCGAGTTTAGTCAATTTCATTCTACAAGTTCAAACATTTATGACAACTGCCACCACTGACGGTTGCATGCTTGTTCTGAGAATGATCTTGTGATGACTACAATCTAATACCTGTTCTTCAAACAGTGCAAAATTAACACTGAGGTGTCCAGTAAGATATATACATTGTCCTTCGGGGCCCATGGGTTGATGGGCTGAGGGGACATAAACAAACATCGAGGGTACATCAACCCAAAGTTTCCCCCTTGTGAGCACTGAACAACCTATATAGTCATCCATCAGTCAACATGTTCACCGATTCAATCCAGGCTGTGAAAAAAGATCAAAACATACAATAATCTAGACCGTTCTGCACAGGACCTTCACATTGCCTGTGAGATTGCTTGAAACTAATAATTAGGGGTCCCCATCAGTGAAAACAGCAAGTCTTTATTCCATTACTATCCATGTTAAGGTCATTCACAGTTTATGTTTTATAGTTTTACTGATTTACTGGGAATAATGAAAAGACACCTAAACTATAATAAAAATTACTGACTTACTATTTTCAGAAAGACATGTATATATATATATATGTAAAAGTCAGGGAGTTTTATGGATGAACAGCTTGTTGGATACAGTGATGTTTCTGTGTTGACTTTTACCTCGTTATCAGTTTTAATCAAGACCAGAGTCGTAGTAAGTTGATGTTATATTTTACGACGTAAGTGAGAGTCACAGATATATCTGTGTAGTACGTAGTGACAAGCAGCAAGTTAGCAATAGCCAATGGCAACTTATAACTGTATGAGGCCTGATGGAGACTAAGAACAACAAATAGCACAAGTACTTAACCCAGAGAACACCAAGGATTAAATTGTTAACAAGCTGATTGAATGCTCAGTACTAACTGTCCATTGATTAACTTTGTGTGGTACATAATTATCTCTACGCAATAAACAAGCAGTCATCATCAACAGTTGTTACATAATGCTTCATTAGATACCAATGTTATAATCAGTACATGTCCCAATATTTCCAAATACAAGTCTAAGGCTTTTTGTGAGCAAGTGAGAAAGGTCCAGCAATATATAGCAATATTCTAGCAATATCATGGCAGGGGACACCAGAAATGGACTTCACACAGTGTACCTGTGTGGGGATTCTGAACCCAGGTTTTCGGCATGACGAGTGGACACTTTAGACGCTTAATTATCCCAGCCCCCAGCCCCTAAGACTTTATTTGTAGTATTAAAACGACTGCTGATGTAACAAATGAAAACAACTGACATGGAGATCCTGATCATGGAATCCACAAGGCTCTATTTTGTAGACTCTCAGTGATGCACTGTACATCTCCAACATGTCTTGAGGCTGAAGTCAAGCTATCTTGATGGACACAGGTACCACAGAAAGTAAGAGACAAATGTTTAAACTTTCAAAGTTGTAATGATTTTGGAGAAACTCTGTAGACAACAATCTTTTAACAGATATAAGATGTCGCATAAATCATTCATTCATTTCCACTTATTCAGGTAGGTAATATTTGTCAGTAACTGCCTCAAGCATTTACATTCTATAACTGGTTTGTTACCTCAGAATTTGTAAGGTAAAACAAGCTTTGTCATGCATTGAATGTTTTCTCCCCCAAATGTAAATTATCGAGGTGTTCTTGCTTGTCTTGTGTGACACTACATTCCTGAGAGGTTCACTTCAGCATGTAATCAACCAGCAATCTGGTCATGGGTGGAGTATCAATGTAATCACAATGTCTGAACAAAACAGCTGGAATGTGGATAGACAACGCTTAGTCTTTAAATATAGGTGGGATGGAGGGGTAGCATCATGGCTAAAGCGTTCATCAGTCAAACCGAAGACCCTGGTTTGATTCCCCATGTGAGTACATTATGTGAAGCGGATTTCTGATACTGTTGAATTATTGCTAAAGGCAGGTAATACCTCCCTCCCTCTCTCACTCACAATATAAATAATTTTAATGGAAATGAATGATCTCTTTTACAAAGACAAAGAGCCTCAGTGAGATAAGACTTTCTGCCTGTATGTGACGAAATCTAGACATGTAGGGCTATTACTGCGTCAATGACTGACAGGAAGGGAAAATGATGTGGTTCAAGGAGTGTGAGACAGACTGGAATGTGGGTTTTGGTGTATGATAAATCTATTCATGTGACATCTTCCTTGAAGGTATGTCTGCCATGTTTTATTGAATGATGGGTAGCTGTTGTTTGTGATTTCCATGGCAGAAATTCTCCATGTTATAGCCAAGTGGGTTAAGTATTTCTTGTCATGCAGAAGACCCCTGTTTGATTCCCATCATTCCCAGGGTACAGTGTGTATAGCCCAGGAAATATAGATAAAGTGAAAAAAACTAGGTCTTGACCATATCTTTTATTAGCCACGATTTTACTTCATTTTGAGTTGTAACATGATGTATTGTAAGTATTGTAAGTTGTAGTGAGTGAGTGAGTTTAGTTTTATGCCACACTCAGCAATATTCCAGCTATATGGCGGCGGTCTGTGAATGATCGAGTCTGGACCAGACAATCCAGTGACCAACAACATGAGCATCGATCTGCGCAATTGGGCACCGATGACATGTGTCAACCAAGTCAGCGAGCCCGACCACCCGATCCCGTTAGTCGCCTCTTACGACAAACAAAGTCGCCTTTTATGGCAAGCATGGGTTGCTGAAGGCCTATTCTACCCCGGGACCTTCACAGGTCTGTAAGTTGTAATGTATGTCAGTATATTCTATCCTGAGCCTTGTAAGAATGATCTATCATGATGTAACGCTGTTGAGAAAAGTGTCTGACTGATTAGTGGCAGCCAGCACTTTTTTAACTCAAAGTCTGTACAGTTAATCAAATTGTTCTGAGCACTTTCAATACTCACTCATAATGACAAATCACTGAAGAAACATACTTAGTATTTGCAGGGAAAACCAGCAACCATTTGATCTCGGAAAACCTGACCTGTCTGCTACACGTTCAGACAACCGTGTAAGCCCTGAATATTCATTATATATTTGATTGCAACAAATTGACTCATTTTGATAGAAAAGGAGCCCCAGTGTGGTGGCATATACCAGACTTCCTTCGTTTTGGGCTTCAGCATTGCAGGGAGGGATGTAGTCTGTGATAGTGTCAGACTCTGAAGCAAATATATTCAAGCCTACTCAAGTCTAGAAAATGTCACAAGTCTACATTTCCACAGCTTCAGTGGCTTCTGAAAATAAAGAAATTTTCCAGGCTCCTTTTCATTACATTTCTTTCTTTCTTTTCTTTTCTGAAAAATATGTTCATTTCAGAGTTGTTAATCTAGGAGGGCAGGACAGTAGGGATAAAAATAATGTGGGTCAGGGGCTGTATGAGAGTTAAGAGCACTTCACAAGTCTCAGCTCTTCTGGGAAGCTTACATCTAGAAATGTTCCAGTTTGTGCACTTGGAAGTTGGATTGTCTTGCATTGTGTGTCATGTTGCAGGGGATGAGTGCATTATGAATCTGCTGTTATTGATTGTGAATGGTAAGGGTTGGATGAATGCTTAATATTCTTGTTGGAAACGAGCAGCTGCATTAAAATTGAAAAGATCCCAGCTGAACCTGTGGAAAGTTACTCAGGGCTTTATCTTTACAGCATGTGCTTGCCGAAGGGGAAAATAACAATGGTTTGGGATTTTGAGATATAAGTACCAGGCCCTTGCATGAGCTCTTCAGTAAATCTATAGTACAAAAGTTTATATGAATTTCATAATTTCATAAATGCTTCCATATTTCTGAGAAAACAGATTTTTGAATAAGGTACTTGGTTAAAAAAACGCGACCAGAGCAAATATGAGTAAAAAGTCTCCCCGCTAAACCTGTGATAGTAGTCCCTACTCAATAACATGATTCTTTACCTCATTCCCCATGTTAAATACTGTGTATAAACTCATGTGACCCGTCATGTAACCAGTCATGCGTACTAAGTAGAGGTTTTCTTGCCCATCAAGCTGAGATGAGAGTATATAATGTACATAACACATAACGCTTGAATTGATACAGTATTGGTCACAGGTCAGGAATAGAAATGTCCCTGGTCTTTATGTGTATCAATGCATGTGAGAGTTGGTCTTCATGGTGGGGAAGAGTGTGGGTCTTTGTCATGTGGATAGGAGCAGGTCTTTGTGGATGAGAGTGGGTTTTTGCCATGTGGATGAGAGTTGGTCTTTGCCATATGGATGTCGTGTGGGTCTTTGCCATGTGGACCACATGTGGATAAGAGTGGGTCTTTGCCAAGTGGATGAGGGAGGGTCTTTCTCATGAGAGAGCTGATCTTCGTCATGTGGATGTCATGTGGATCTTTGCCATGTGGATGAGAGTGAATCTTTGCCATGTTGATGGGCGTGTCACCATGGGTCTGGATTATCAGTAATCATGAGAACAAGTTTTCAGTAATCATGTCTCGTTTTCAGAGTGTACATGCAAACAGTCTTTTTATCACAAGTGTATAAGACATAAGTGTGTCTGAACATAATGAAAGCAAGGTCGCATCTTAACATAATCATCATCTTGGTGTTGCTGTCACATTGTGTCAGATGTCATGCTTGAGGAATGTTGTTAACAGACAGCCTGCAGCAGTGCTAGGTACTT
The DNA here is from genome assembly GCF_037392515.1 of Haliotis asinina. Lineage (NCBI taxonomy): Eukaryota > Metazoa > Mollusca > Gastropoda > Lepetellida > Haliotidae > Haliotis > Haliotis asinina. The sequence continues at coordinate 22,626,059 of NC_090295.1, forward strand.
AAAAGCAACATCTCTCAGATACCAGTGCCATTATGGCAATAAGGATTCTGCCTTGGATGTGCTCGGTGAAAAGCTTGTCACATCAGATGATAAATTTTCATAACGCTTGTGAAATATACCACAAACCATTGGCTCTAGCAGTGTTAATGTTAGTATTATTCACTGTCTGACAAAGGTGCCATCTTTTATGAGCTCTTTAACTGTCAACATGGGTGTAATATACCCAGGGTAGGTTTTTGTACAGACAAACTGATTGGGAAGCTGCAACTTGCTCAGCTTGTAGAAACTTCAGAGGGCAAGTTAAATAAATTCATTAAATAGATTTCACAGAAGGGAAAACTTTGCCTCTTTAATGACTGAATGAGAGCAGTATATGCGTTTTAAAACTATTTGGTTAAATAATCCATCAGTAACAAGCACATTGCTGTCTTACAGTGTCTGAACCACTGTATTTTCCCTTCATGACAGCCCTTTCTGCAATGTTAACACCATACATGAAGCATGCCGAAATTTCCTCAGCTTCAAGTTCTCCTTGACACTTCTCACTGGTGTTCATTTCAATTTCAAAAGGAATTGTTTGTGTCTGTCCAAATTGTGTACACTGGACTGTGTATAATCCAAACCCTGAATTATCCAACAATCTGTGAATTCTGTATTATGATGTAAATACAGAATTTGTTTTTCCCTTTATTTACCAAGGATATAGCTATTAAGCATTAATTGCATGATATAAGCCAGTCACAATGTATGGTACTGTTTGAAAAGTATTCCAGCAAGGAGACATTAAATTATCTGACAATTCATATGATCCAACATTTTTACCCAGTCCCAGTGAGTGTCAGATTTTACAGAGTCCTATATATATATGTAGAGCCTCTGTGAAGCAGACTGTGGGGATCAGACTAGAACCTTTGGTTTGACATGTCACACTGAGGTCTCAGGTTCGATTCCCTACATGGGTACAGTATTTGAAGCCCATTTCTGGTGTACCCTGCCATGATGCTGCTGGAATACTGCTAAAAGTGGCATAAAACTAAACTCACTCATTCAGTAGGTAATACATAGTTGAGAAAGAGATGTGACATGTGAATTGTAACCAGTAATGCACAGACACAATCAATGCTATCATGATTATATCCTCAGCTTGCACCAAGCGAGCTGACATGAGGTAGTTGTGGTGTCAGGGCCTCTGTGTCTGTTGAACATATTGATGGAATTGCACACTTAACCATTGAGTATGTTGTTGTCCTGTGCTGGTATTGATAAAATTTCTTCAATAAAACATCCACCACCCATTTGTAGATTTTTAAAACATCTTCTAAGCTGAGAAGGTTTAACACTGATGATGAACCTCATGAGGATTCACCATTGCAACAACATGCAAAAACTGGATTTAGCTGTCTAGCCTACCTATGTTATGGCCCTCTTGCTCTGAAGTTCGGAACTTGAAGAAAAGCATCTGCAGCGGTGTCTGCCATGTTGGTTTGTCAGTACCAGTCTATCTTTTTATTTATATGGTTTAAAAGTCATTCAAATGCAATTATATTAACAAAATAAAAGTTGTCAAAATTATTAATATATGATAATGCAAAGAATTACAAATGTTGTTAGTAGTTTTGACTCCATCATGAAAATTAACGGTGGCATCGGGTGTCAACCCTTTCGCAAAATGTGTACCATAATTGTATTGTGAAGTTCGAATTGCAATATGCTGGTTGATCGGTATTATCACCCACCGCTACTGACCATATAGATGGCTGGAATCAAATAATGAAGTCGGACAGTAAATGAATTGGATGGTGTCCAGTAATCCTTAATCAAATATATCCCTTTGACAATGTTTGAGGAGACAACATGAAATAGTACCCAATTAATTGTAAGAGCTGTAATAGTTCTTTCATAGTGATTGGCAATTACTAGTGCAATCAAGTGAGAGAGTTATAGAGGCACATTGTCACCAAACAAGTTTTGATCAGTAAGTGTAATGGTGGGTGGAATATGCCATGTGAAATTGAGGGGTGTCAAGTAAGATTTTGTTGCTAAGGTTTCTGTTTTTGAATTATGGTTTTCATTATCATTTGCATAAAAATTAGAAATGAATCATCTATTTTGAAGACTTGTATTGACAAAAGGACTGTTGTTGTTTTTTCAGTTTTTACAGGATTACTGTTTACATCCTACCACCCCTACTGAGTAAATGATCTCTTAGATCAAAGATCCATTAATTGTTTGCATGTTACCTTTGTTGTCACATGAAGTTTATGGAACAAGGAAATCGTCAAAGTAAAACCAAACTCAGCCAGTCGGTCAAAGTATGTGCACTTGAGGATACAAGTCTTGATCAATTTAAAAACTCATGCTCTTGACATTTGGCCCAAAGTCTATTTATCTGTCATGTTGTGATTGATGAAACTCAAAGATGACCCTGATGATTATGTGTTTTGAAATATGGAATAATGAGCATTTAATATAGACAAATATATCATTGAAAGGTTGTATCTGAATTTGGAAGCAGTCCACTGATTGATGGAGCAGAATGTCTTAGAATTGTCCTCACAGCTAAAATGGATAGAATTATCATTCTCGTTTTCCTCATGTTTTCAGAAATGAGTGGGCCACTGTAACTTGATAATGCCCGCTGTCAGGTGACGTCATAAGTAGCTCAGCTGTTGATGTTCATTCACCTACGGCTTGTTTGAACTTGAGCTCATTGACAATATATGTGGCTCACATTTGTCACATGTACCTGTGCCATTATGTACTGTCTTGCCTGTGTTGTACCATAAATTACAACTTACAGCAGTGAAAATATCGACTAGAAATCTAACGTTGTTAAGCACTGAAAACAATGGTAGCTGGTAGTATAGGCAAAGGTCAGAGTCAAATGTTGTCACATTCAACAGTGACATCATCTGTGTTGTTATATACGTGTCTATATTTGTAAAATGTGTGTCAGTGACCTCCATCGTTTGTTCTTGGCAGTAAATGCTCCTAAACCCATGCCATTGTTTTTATTCTTATTTTATAGTATATGTTCATTTTAGCTATAATAACGGATCCCTCGGTCTTTTCAACTGCCATCCTTAATGTCAGGCAGTTAATGAAAGACTTTGGGTTTCTGCAAATGATAATGCCTTGAAAAATAGCGTTACCCTAATATGATATTATTCTTTCAAAAACACAATGTAAATCATAACCATGATAAAGATACAGTTATACAGATTTTAGCTTGAAGCTGTTTTTGTGTTTATACCAACAAGTCTTATAGTTTCAGACTTATCATGTTGTTAAGCTTCTTATTAGGGCTTCTTGCCATAAGGCAGAAGACCTATTGTAATTACTGATGTTTTTATTATTATTATTTTTTACAGATTAGAATGAAAATGCAGCAGAGAGGGTTCGGGTGATCCTGGCACAGTCAGGCTGGTCAAGCTCATCATCAGCTCAGGGCCCTCGCCCCCTCTACACGCAGCCCAGACAGCGAATGGGACTTCTCCCAGGAAACACTGCCTAGTCGAACCCACCAAGAACTTTCCGGAGAATATGAAGGCTCCCCAACACTGCAGCCTTCTGCATTTCCCAGATTGTCAGAAGGGCTGTGCTCCCAGTGGAGAACCCGGGCACTCTCCTGATCTGCGCCAAGAGATCAGGAGGTACCAAACCAAGGGCACCGAGAACAATGGGGAGCCTGACGACAGTGTACTTGGGATGCAAGCGAGACATTTCAAAGGCGAGGTCCGCATATTTATCATGCTTTTCCTGAATCTTGCCAATCACATTGCTGTCAAAAGGGACAGAAAATTCAATGATATAAATAATTTCATTGGTTTTATCAAAAAGGACAAGATCAGGTTTGTTGGCTGGAATTCGTCTCAGGCTGTATATTGGCCTATTCCAGAGAAGTTTAAAAGCATCATTTTCCAGGACGCCCTGGACATGTTCAGGGTCATACCATGGATGGACCTCGGAGTCAAAGCCACAGGCATGGCGGAGACGATAATAAAAGCAGCGAGCCATGCCATCATGTCTTTTAAGATAAGCTGTTTGTGCCAAGGAAGGGCATCCACTGACAAGGTGTTGGACAGTCTCTGTAAATTGATTGCAAAGACGACATTTCATATTGATGTTTTCTTTAAGAATCACATTCTGGCGATTGCGAGTGGGAAGTGACTGGTCCTGAGCAGCAAAAAGGAAGCCCTCAGTTTCACATTTGAGACCAGCCGACTTCATCCAGGCGAAGGAGTCGGTTGGATTGCTGTTCTGTTCCACACACTGCATATACACACGATGCAGTGGCTTCTCAGACAGTTTCTCCACAAAGGACCGACTCTGGGCAGATTTGGTGAAAGACTTCACCTGGTTTACTCCCATCGCTGTACCGTCCAGCAGTACATCGCCATCAACAAAATCAACTTCAAATTTCAAATTGTGTCCAACAACCTTGGCACGCTTAAAGTAGCTGTGGAATTCCTTGCTTTCATCATGAATCTTGACGTGCATCACCAGAGGATCATCTGACAAATAAATATGTGCAAAAGTACACAATAACATTCTGTCATGAAGAGCTTCCACATTAATCAAACCCCGACCTCCCGAATTGATTGGCATATATAAACGATTAAGAGAGGAGCGAGGGTGGTGTGCTCTGTTATCAGACATGATCCTTCTGGTCAGGCGGTCAAGACACTGGATGTCTTGTTTTGTCCAATCAACTACTCCAAAGGAGTAGGAGAGGACTGGCACAGCAAAAGTATTGGTGGCTTTGACTTTGTTTCGAGCATTTAGCTCTGAACTCCAGATTTTCTTTAAACGAGATTTATACTCGGCCCGAAGTTTATCTTGAATCTGGGCATTCTGGAGCTTGTCTCGAACTTGCATTCCAAGATAGGTGTAGGCCTGATCTTCCACAAGATGCTCAATAACTCCTCCCCCTTGTAACTTGACCGATCCATCATTAGTTACCTTGCCACGTTTCAGATGAAGTGTATTACATTTGTCGAGTCCAAACGTCATGCCAATATCATTAGAGAAGGACTCGACAAGGAGAACCTGTTCTTTCAAATTGGTCTCTCCTTTGGCAAGGAGCTCGATGTCATCCATATAGAGGAGATGAGTAAGAGGTGTTGGGGATCTGTGCTGAGGAGGTCCGGGATGGTACCCTTCCTCCCCGTTGAGCAGGAAACTCAAAGGATTTAGAGACAGACAAAAAAGCAATGGACTGAAGGAGTCCCCCTGAAATATTCCCCTTCTGATTGGAATAGATTCCGAAGTCTGCACCTCTCCTTGCGAGTACATCTCAAGTTGAGTCGACCAGCAACTCATTAAAGACTTGAGTAAATCAAGTAGTCGCTCAGGGAGGTCAATACACTGAAGAGACTTCAGAATCCATTCGTGAGGGACAGAGTCGTATGCCTTTTTGTAGTCTATCCAGCACATGGAGAGGTTGCGGTGATAGGTTTTAGCCTCTTCCAAAATCATTTTCTGTACAAGAAGTTGATCCTTGCACCCCCAACATCCCTTTCTCGCCCCCTTCTGCTCTCTGTAAATTATCTCATTGGAAGAGCAGTAAGATGACACGAGGTTTGACAAACACCCTGTGAATAATTTATATTGAGTATTTAGACATGTGATAGGGCGGAAGTTTTTGGGATCAGTCAAGTCTCCCTTTTTGGGAAGGAGTATTGTGCGACCTTTGCAGAACCATGGAGGAACATCACCTGTATCCACAAGAGAATTGAAACAGTGAAGGAGTGGTGCTTGGACACAGGGAAACAGTTTCCAGTACCGGTTTCGAATGCCATCAGGCCCTGGAGCTGTATTAGATTTGGACTTCTTTATAACAGTCTTCAGGCAATCTGGGGAGATGTAACAGACAAATGACCTAGTTACTTTCTCATGCATTGCGTGGTCATAATCACTGACCCATGGTGCCTCCAGGTTACAGTTGCCGGGTACAGACCACAACTGTTTCCAGAACCTTTCACTGGCAGCCATGGGAGGCCGTTTATCATGCTCATCAACACCACTTGTCTTGAGTTGCCTGTAAAATTGCTTTTCATTATTTTTGAAAAGCTTATTTTGTTTGATAAATTTGTTTCTCTTTTCCCATTTTTTCTTTCTTTCAGTCCAAATTTTTATTTTTGCCTTAAGGGAATCGACTATTTGGAGAAGTACCTTTTCTTTTGTTGTCTTGTACTGTAATTTTATTTTTCTCCAAATTGTCTTTTGTCGTTTAGACATGGGATTCCCTGATGATCTTAATTTCAGGCACAGCTCTATCCAGGAAATATATTTCCTAGTTTCTGTTAACTTGACTTGAAATCGGTTTTTTCTTGGTTTATTGATTTTAGTATTAGAGGACTTTTCTTTGGAAACTGTGTGAAGTTCCTCCAAGGTTCGAGCGGCAGCATAGACACAACAATTTACTTCATGTAATGAACAGTCCGCAGGAAGTTTTGAAGAGATAATTTCATTTAGTAAATCAATTTCATTTTTGGGAAAAGACACGTTTAGTTGTTTAATTGGCCTCCGTTTCTCTAAAGGTAAATCACAAATTTCCTCATAAATAGATGTAAACAAAATGTACACAGAATTTTCGGTAAGGTCTGCAACTGAAGAAGAGGAAGAGTGAGGGTCCAAAATTTCGGGGCCAATTGGCTCTTTCTCGGAAGAGTTTCCACCAGGAAGAGGAAAGAGGTTGACGCGGACGTCCATCAGAAGTTTTGGGTCTGCTGCCACTTGAGCATTTTGCTCTTGCAAAGGTTCCTGACGGGCACCAGTTGTGGGTTGAACTGGCTCACGGGGCATAAGATGTTTTAGCCTCCGGAGTTGATCTCGGAGATTTTGCTCCGTCAGGTAAGCATACATGGGCATGGCATTGTCCCAATGCAGCTTCAGCGACTTGCCGTTAATTCGTGGATTTTCAGGCCATCCTGTCGCTGTCGCACACTCTAGTAGTGTGGATTTGAGATGGTTTGACCAAGATATTCTTGGTCGGGTTCTGTGCCTTCCCCTGGGGCAAGTCCCATCTCCAGTATGGTTTGTGGCATTACCGGAGGAAGGCTGACTGGGCTGCGGAAGTGAAAGATTGAATTCTTCTTGTCTTGCTGTAACCCAGTAAGAAAACCAGCTTCGGGGGGTCAGCCCTAACTGGGTGATGTACGTTCAGTTCAGCGAATAAAATTCCCCTATCTAGGCCCACCACGGAGAGGCGTACATCATCATATTATTATTATTATTATTATTATTATTTATTTTTCCGCCGTATTTTGTTCCAGCCCTACAAAGAGCACCAGTGGACAGAATCGCTTGAAAAAAATCAGGCAGATGCGCACCGAGGTGTAGATATTCCCCATTAAAATCTCTAGGCTGTGGGCCCAGCAAAGGGCAGATAAATCAAAATTAATTCAAAATTTTCAATTTGAAATGCAAATATCTCCAAAACTACTGCTGCAATGACTACCAAACTTCTTGAGCAGATGCGCAATCAAAATGTCTACAATTTCGCCTGGACGGGTCGAGTCGCTAAAATGCACCGTTTGGCCGCTATTTGCGATTGAAGTTTTTGCTGCTGTTTTTCAGCCCAATTCTGACTACTTTGCTCCCAAAATCTGCTGCACTACAACTACAACAGCTACCGCTTTCAAACTTGCCATACTTTGTCTCTAGGCACCTCCCTACGCAACGACATCGTCAAATGCGACAATGTGGATTCGATGGCCGCCATATTGGATGCTACTTCGGCTCAAAAGTTGACTACAAAAACGTATACAGGCTTCTCTGTGAATTTTTTTGCAAGCCATACGTAGCAGATACAACACTTGAAATACATGTTCTGAAGTTGCTTTTGGCTGGTGAACAATTTTTGTTCTTAGTCATATATCAAAAGTCACGTGATGCGGCGGCCATATTGGATTGAAGCTGTTGAAAGGAAATTTGCAGATTTTGTGAAGTACGCATTTTCCGCAATCCATAACTCTGAATGTTTTGCCAGCAGAACATTGAAATTTTGCAGATATAGACTACCTACCTCAAATATGTAGCAAGTGAAAGTTTGTTGCGATATCTTGCTTAGTTACGCATATGGAGATGTTTACTTTTGTTGTTTATTTTCCACTCAGATGTATTTTAAAAAAATCGCAGCACCATGACTATTACAGCTACGCAGCTAAAATCTTGCAGTGTCCTGTAACTTGATGTGTTGAACATTTTTTGTTCTTTGATGCATGTCAAAATGTGAATTGTTTGGCCGCCATATTGGATTTCCTCAGATTCTTATGACACTACATTTGAAACGCTGTAGCTACTACAGTCCTACACAGAATGACGTGAAAATCGGCATAGTGCATCAGCATGAGATGCTTAACATTTCGTGTTCTTACATGTATATCAAAAGTTGCATCGTTTGGCGGCTATGTGGCTTTGAAAATTGGAGAAATCTAATATGCGTCTAAAACGGCATAAAACAGCATATAACTCCCTTACTATTGATCCAATCGCTTCCATATTTTGCATGTGGCTTGGTCATGTGAAGGCGAACATTTTTGGGCGGGGGTCAAAATTCGATATCTCTGACCGTTTGGCCGCCATCTTGGATTGAAGTTTTTCGTATATCGGGGTATCCATAGCAACGAAAGTTGAAATTCAAATGACTTGATTTTTACAGCAATGTTACGCACAGTCAAGGGAATGCGGTGTGCAAATTCTCAACTCTGTACGTTGAATAGTTTCCGAGATAATGGATATACAGTGTTTTGACGGACAGACGTACGAACAGACAACGGACAACTTTGTCAGCAAATCTAACCAGCGCATATGATACAGCGGGCCCGGGCAAAGCAGAAACACTAATTCTTTTCAGTCTAAATGCCATAACAATGTCGTCTTAGCTCGCGAAAAAAAGGTCTTTTTCTTGTGTCTAACCAGTTAAATGACCTTCACACGTGACCTTGGTGACCTTGACCAAAAAAAATGTTTGTTTGGCATACTATCAAATGCAAGTGTCAAAACCCCGAAAAACTCAAAAATAACGATTTTCTTATTAGGGCTTCTTGCCATAAGGCAAAAGACCTATTGTAATTACTGATGTTTTTATTATTATTATTATTTATTTTTCCGCCGTATTTTGTTCCAGCGCTACAAAGAGCACCAGTGGACAGAATCGCTTGAAAAAAATCAGGCAGATGCGCACCGAGGTGTAGATATTCCCCATTAAAATCTCTAGGCTGTGGGCCCAATAGCAAAGGGCAGATAAATCAAAATTAATTCGAAATTTTCAATTTGAAATGCAAATATCTCCGAAACTACTGCTGCAATGACTACCAAACTTCTTGAGCAGATGCGCAATCAAAATGGCTACAATTTCGCCTGGACGGGTCGAGTCGCTAAAATGCACCGTTTGGCCGCTATTTGCGATTGAAGTTTTTGCTGCTGTTTTTCAGCCCAATTCTGACTACTTTGCTCCCAAAATCTGCTGCACTACAACTACAACAGCTACCGCTTTCAAACTTGCCATACTTTGTCTCTAGGCACCTCCCTACGCACTTACATCATTGTTAAAATTCATTGTTTTGACGGCGATACACACTGCATTGGGTAAAAAGAAGACAAAACGTTTGAGACGTGCCCTCTAATGAAAGGAAAGAGCGCGGTGCAAATATTCTAATATTTCTGCTTAGACCGCTTTAAATATCTATCGAAGGTGCTTGCTTCTATGCACACATCACCATGAACAATACTAGCCATCAAAATCCCCAAGTTTGTGCGTATTAAGGAAATAGGCACTTCTTTTTATCACCGACGGCCCATGAATACGCGGCGGAATGTGCCAAAATTTGGCGCAGCATTTAACGTTTAACCCTTGGAAAGAGCACGAAAATCTGAAGGAAAGCGGGAAGACGATTACGGCCGCTTTTTCAAACACCTGTCTCACAAGACCGTACACCAGCACTCATTGTTGTTTCTAAGTTCAACTGTTCCGTTCAAAGTTGTATGAGTCCTGTGTATATAAATATGTATCTTTATCTATGTCAAAAGTACTAACAGTTACCGGATACATTTTATCTCAACTTCAGCTGAAATTCCCTACAGTTATTTGCTGAAACTCCATTTACAGAGACTGTATCTGACAGCAAACTCAAAATGCGAAAAAGTTAAAGGTATTTGTGTGTTTTGTAGTGCATACGTAAAATTCAAAACAAGCAAAGGCTGATGTGTATCGGTCAATATCCCTTCTGTTTAGGCGTGGGGCCTCCGATGCGTCTCCATGTCTAAAACAGTAGAAATATTTACCGATGCAGCGAGGAAACCATGAATATAACTTATAATTACTTATACTCTATTTCCGGTCGAGCTTCCGTATTCTTTCTATATTATAAATGATTTTACATGCATTTGAATAGATTTCAAGATCAAGACTAATTAAAAATCCATTTACTTGCATCTCTCTCCTTTTCACCCTCATTGTCTCTGCATGAGCATGAAATGCACGTGAAATTCGTTCCAAGTCGCGAGTAAACAAATCAAAGCAGCGGTGTGATAGGCCGACTTGCTCGTATTGTTTCAAGTTCAAACTCATATTTTTTATTAACGAGTTTACAGATGTTAGTAGTTCAGCTAGCACACAAGGTGTGGAAAGGCATACACCGACGTTTAGCGTCTCAATCCTATTTTATGAGGACTATTCAAAAATAGTCCCAAACTCTCCCATATTGTTTTACATATTCACATTGACAAGTCTCCCTGGTCAGTTTTACATAAAGAGCAAATATCATCGTTAGTTCATAAACATTAATTCCTCCTTAGTATAGATGCGGTGTAGAAATTCCAGTGGAATTCTATAGCTTTAATATCTTTTGTCCTGGAGTAATATACTAGGATTTCTCCATTTGGAGAGGTTAGATTAAAGCTTTCCACTCACTTATCACACACCATCAACAGGTTGAGTTATTCAATCATGTGGGTGCTATATCTCTGTAATTCTTCTTGCTCAAGACGTTTTGACAAATATTTTCATTTTTTAAAGAGTGTGTGCACTTTGTAAACCGACTTGGAATGTAGCAGCATTGAATCACATTCAGCTTAAGCTATAGCTTTATGTTTTGGATATTTTGAACAGATCGCTGTGCCGTATGCACTCTTTGATTACTGAATGGACAACCACAAAGTTATCTTTTCTTTTGATGTTTTAATACAGGTAGCATCTGTTTCAAACCCAACATGAATTCAAACATAAAGAATTACGCTTTCCCCATTACTGGCAGTAGTATGTATCAATATTATCTGTAGCCATGACTACTATTGGAAGTACGTCACAGATGCAAATGGATGTATTGCATAACATCCAAGAAGCCCTCATCGCTGCTCGCAGCTATATTTTTGCTACTTATTATTAGTTACTTAAAGTTTTTGGTATTGTCACAATGTATTTCTTCTTCGCTTTACAAAACATAATTGAAATCTTACAACACAAGCATGTACATTACTTGTCTGATATTTAAATTCCTAGATATTAAACAAAACAGGTTCATGAACAAGTCTTCGTGTTCATTACCCTATATTTGTGAAACATTAATATCACCTCCTACTGTAATCTTGCTGCCCTAATTTGCTGAATTAGTGAAGTCATCTTGATTACAACATCAAGTCTCATTTCACATCTCCTGACAGTAACTGTAAGTGAGACAAATTGTACAGGGGCAGCCGAAATAAAAGCAAGTTGAGGAGGTACAGGGCTATAGAAATTTCAAATTGTTAGGTAGGCCTGCCTGTGTTATTGTGAGTAGATCTTTATGTTGACTCAAGCTGAACATTAGCAAATAGACATGACACACCCTCCACGGAGGGTTGCTTCATCTGTAGAATAGTCTGATACCTTGTGTTGATAAAACGTTGTAGGAAACACCGATAATATTCCTGAAAAAGTTGTATTGAATCGATGTTGGTTCACTTGTTTGTCGCGTACCTGCTCTTCTTTTTTGAAGGTTTATGGTTGAAGGTGTTTCTTGGATGAGGCAAAGAAATGGAAATACGTGCTGGAAGATAAAGTTTTGAATTTGTGTCTTGTTTATTTGGTTTGTGTGACAACACACTGGTGTGTCTAGTTTGGTTATTTTAGATATGTTTAGGAAGCAGTTGCTTCAGACTTGGTGAACTGCCAAGGTATGAACTGAAGGTTGCCACAGTATAATAAGCTCCAATGGAGCAAATTTATTCCATGCAAGATATTGACACTTTTCACTGGAGATATCTCATTCTTTAATCAGCATTCTAAACTCCGCTCTGCAATATGGCAGCAGACTGTAATAAGAGTCTGCATGGACCACACAATCCTATGATCAACAGCATGAGCATCAATCTACACAAATGAGTCACCTCTTATGATAAGCATAAGGTTGTCGGACTAACTGAAGACCAATTGTTAACCAGATCTTCATGGATTATTTCAGTAATATCACACTCACAGTGGGGAACACCAGATTAAGGGTGTTGAAATTTGTAGCAGTTATCATCCAATGGGAATCAAACTTGGGGCTGAGTGTGAAGAAGGCTTTTTCCTCTAACTTGACTAAGGCTATCACATGAAACCATTTTGTTAATATACAGTGATGGATATATAGTCTTTATTAAAATGGATTTATTGTTGACAAAATGGCAACACATTTCTGAAAGATCATTTCTGGACACATTGATGCAGAGAGAGATTATCTAAGCATTAGATGATGTTTTTACCTGGGCTCACCTAACTGGTCTTTTTTTTACAAACACCCACTGATTTATTTCAGGGGTCTTTATGTGAAGATGTGTTTTCAATATATGTCGTAAATGTTGAAATAAGATTTGATAATTATTTTGATTAAAGGAGCTTTATTTTTTTCAAGAATTCTGTGTGATGAGTATTTTTGTGTGCTCCTGAGAATGATGAGCATTTCAGTTCAGTTCAGTCTGTTTTGGTTTATGAGCTATGATCATAATACTGAAAACTAAATAGCCCAATTTACCAAATACGTTGTTTAGTAACATAGGAAAAAAATAACCGTAATCCTTGTTATTGTGAATGAACAAAACTAATTTTATGACTAGATAGATATTATGGTATGAAAGACAAAAAGTTTGATTGCATTGTGCTATACTGAACCAAAGGCAAGGTTCTTCTGATCAGTATACCATTTCACTCCTAGCATGTTCCTGTTACGTTACAACCCTTAGTAACACAGTGCAATAAAATGCATCCTTCATTTTTTAAAAGGAAGTAATTATGCATCCCGTGTGTCATGGTCTCTATTCTAAGACTATTCAGAAGATGAGGGGTTCAAACCTATTTGCATCATACCAACAAATTTGAAAGGATGGTAATTTTGTTTGCATGTTCCTTGCCATTCAGGAAATTAAAACAAGGACAAGTCAGAATGGAGTCAATGATTGTGACTCTTGACTATCCATTTTAACCTGTGGCAAGCTTTCTCAATTGGCTAACACAGTAAAACCTCCATATGTTTATGACAACCAAGGAGCCAGTCTCAGCCCCATTGCTACATTAACCTTGAATGCTGTGTTAAACCTTGGACATTTCATCTACATGGTCTGGTGGCTTCTTCCAGACAGGACAAATAATTTGTGAACAAAATACTTTAATCCTGGTTTGACTGAAACCTTTGTTCATGGAACAGTGATTTTGCTTAAGTATAAGGCATGTTTATGATTTTATCAAGCTTTGATATGACAGACTTTTAGAATTGTATATTTACAACATTCTGAATAACATTCAGTTCAGGTCCAAGTACTGTTTTATGAAGAAAATGGCCTGAGCTGAATCCTTACAGTATTGTCATGCATGTGATAAAAATGGCTGCCTCAGCAAGCATCAATACCTGGATGGAGAGACTATTCCCCTAAGAGACATGTCAGAAATAAATCTGATCCGACATGTCTTAAAGAATACAACGTTTATCTCAGGAGGTGATATCAGATGAAATGAGCTTTAATGTCGCATCCAAGGTCACTTGTTTCATAACCTAGGACAGTTGCATATACAGGTCAACAGCCTTCACAATTATTCAAGGTTGTGAATTATGGTTTAAATGATAATTTCTGAAAAAAAATATAAATAAGACTTATTCTTATTCTTGTAACACATTGACTTCCTTGATTGTCTGCTTATCTAGACTTGCTAATGATGGGAATCAGAAACCACATCCTCTATAGGTTATTGGAGAACTTGTGGCAAATGATTATCTATTATAAACAATAATGTGTAAATTTTAAGGATTTTTCCCCAGGTTTTTCCTTAAATTAAAGTTTTTTTTGTACCTTAAATGTCATGCAAATAAAATGCACACTTGCAAGAAAAACAGTTGAGTTGTATTTAAACCAAAAAGTGGTTAAACTGAAATATGTATCAGTAAATCTTATGACTTTCGCAGATGTATTTGTTACAGTAATAATTAATATAGTGATGAGTATGAAATTTATGATGAACACAAGGCACATAGCTTGTCACTGTTGAGTACATGCTTGTTTTTGAATATTCGTCAGATGTAATGGTTTGCTTACTTCATTCAAGTGTGTTATACTAAAACAAAAAAAATTCAGATTAATTGAAAATGTTTTTTTATAAGCAATAATTGTTTTTAATCCTTCTTTTATTATTTACTCAATTGCTCATTATTTTCAATTACAAAACACCACAAGTCTTGCCTCTTTATAGGAAAAAGTTATGATACATCCATGCCGCATTCAGTAGAGTCGTGGAGAAAGGCTAACAGTACAGTTCTGCTTCATGCACAAATGAGCCCCTGGATGTAGAATATCCAGTTCGACCACATGAACAGAATCTGTTTTAAACTTAAAGTCAACATGCTAAAAGCATCTTGATTCAAAAGTGTAACTAAACATGACAGTACAACTTTTGTTTGTTCCAGAATGCTGTCATTGTCTGTCCCTTAAAGCTGTAGTGGTATATCTCCTTGTAGGTGAAACAGTTATTGATTTCTTTCTTGAACAATGCGAGCCATAATTAATGTTGCGTTAATTTTGCTTTGACAATGATGATTGCACCTATTAATATTTGATAGATTAGACTACCAAGACAATCACAAACAGCCTACTTAGGTGTAAACCAACAGATAATGTATGAAAGCAGTGATATTCATGAGGACATTATCAGCACATTTTTGTCCCCCTGCCGCAACATGGAATGGTGGGACTATGTATTTAACAGCATCTCTACGTACGTCCCAGTTCTTGTTAATAAGTATCTCATGAACTGTTGTACCCACTGTCTTCAAATTTGGTGACAGCCTACATTGGGAGATTATGCAGACACCAGTCAGCTTTAGTGACCTTGACCTTAATTTCAAGGTCACCACAACACTTTGACCACTTTTTAAACCTTTGATAACAAAATATCTCATGGGCTATCGTACCCAACAAGTTCCGTCCGTCCGTTTGTCAGTCCATGTTCGCAATGCTTTGACCAAAGCATACCTCTTAAACTGTTCGTGATAACTTAACCAAACTTGGTACACATGTCAAGCATGATCTGTAGATGTGCCTTTTGCCATTTGGACCCAGGTATGAATTTTATTTTTTTTGTGGTTTCCATGGAAACGTGACTTAGGCTGTTACTATGAGGATGTCACCTGACGATCTCCTGAACTAAGACATGCTAGCTTCATCAAACTTAGTACACATATCAGGAATGATCCGTAAGTGTACCTTTTGTGATTAGACCCAGATTTGAAATATATTTTATGTGATTTCCATGGAAACATGAAATAGGCTGTGACTATGAGGATGTTACGTTGTCCAGAGCAGATATCCCAAACTTAAGTTTTATCAGTCTTGGTACACATGTTCACCACGATTGCTAGATGTGCCTTTTGGTGGTTACACCTGCTTATGAATTTTATTTTTTGTGGTTTCCATGACAACAAGTTTGACTTTGACTGAAATTGGTGGTTGTGTTCTTTCCAGGTGCAGAACTTTAAAGCCATTCTCTATTTCATCAACAAACTTGGCACATATAGGTTGTATAATGGACTGCCTTTTGGTAGGTTTAGATATTGGAATAAAATATTGGTTGCTTCTCCATGGCAAAAAGTTCAACCTCGACTGAATTTGGTAGTCCTGCTCTTTTTGGAGCAGAACTTTAAAACTTTACAATACTCTACTTCCACTCCACCAAAACATTATGTAGTAATCTTAATTAGTAGACATATTGAGGAAGAGTATTTTGCCATTGCTGGGGATTATACTGATGACTTTGCCTTCTTGTTATATTCATGAAACTTGTCATTCGTCATATATGTGTATATAAATTTATTTGAAAACTACACATTACCAAGTGATCTTAATTCAATTCAAAATTATTTTACACAAATAAAACATTTAGTGAAAATCACCTCGTTTGAGGTATGAAATGAGAAACATACATAAAAAATATGTATGGCCTGTTAGTCAATCCTCAGCTTTTATCATGCATGTATACAATTGCTGACATGGTCAGTAGGTATCAGTAAACACTGACAAACCCTTGTGGGCCACTAGCAGCTAAGGAGTGTGAATGAAAGGGAGATATGTACAGTGTCACAATGGATGTTTATGTGAAGGAGCGTCCTTATTATGACTGCCAAGACAGAGACGAGCACAACGTCAGAAAGAGCTTGGCGTTTATGATTCCAGAACTGACATGTATAGCCCACTGAGCAATGTTTGCAGAACAATAGATGTCTTATTTGAAGAGGTAGAGGAAGTGGACAAAAAAGTCAAATTCTTTAAATGATATTGAAAGAACTAAATCTTTTCAGTGGTAGTATGGAAACCTTAGGTTAAAGAATTTGGATAAAGAATTTGGTTAAGGAATTTGGTATCCATGGCTCAGAGAACTTGTCCAATTCACACAGATCCATAATGTATGAATCATTGATAATGTTCGTCTCTAGCAAAGTGTGTCTTCAGTGTCAGTTGGAAAGCTAAGTAACAAAAAGCATTCGCTCGTCCCTCATTTCCAGATGTACTACCCCACCCAACCCCATCCCACCTGGGCATTCCTGCACATGCTACAGAGAATAGTTTTATGTTTTCTGCTTCAAGTTTCTGTTTATTTCTCAAAGACCCAAAAGATAAATGAACGAAAACATTGGAGTTTTGTGCAGTCTTTATTCCCGTTTACTCAACAGTGTGCCAAAATAGCATGTTTCTCACTACTCGGAATTCTAATTATGGGGGTCACAGAGTTGAATTGCCAGATTGCTACATACCCAGTCTCTAGTAACAACTGAAGGTGCATGTTGTTAAAAAAACATGATGTTAACCTTTGAGCATTTGTATAGAGAAAGGCAACAGAATTTGTGATCACTATGCTGTCCTTATGCAGTAGGTCACTGAAGACGTCTTTGCTTAGTTCGCATTTGTTACAGTTGCAAAACTGAGACATGCCATCTGTAAATGTTGTTCAGGTTGACTGAGAGAGTCAGCCCACGTTTTGGAGGACTGATGACTGTCAGGGAATGAATATTCATGGCTTCGTAATTTTGATACGGTTGAGCGTTAAGTATCCTGGAATTGGAACATGGAAGGCAGGTGTTTTTTAGGTCAAACATTAACTAAGTACCTATTGCAATTACTTTACAGCCAACAAATTTAAGACGTCAGTTAAATTATGTAAGTCACCCAATGCAGAACGGAACTTCATTAAAAGATTCACCTTTGACAAATCAAGGTGCAAAGTTGAACATAATTTTGAAAGGTGAAAATTTATGGATGTAAACTTCTGCATTATGAGGTACACAACCTTTCAGGATGTCATTGACCCGTGAAGGTGCCGGGGTAGAATAGGCCTTCACCAACCCATGCTTGCCATAAAAGGCCACTATGCTTATCATAAGAGGCAACTAACGGGATTGGGTGGTCAGACTCGCTGACTTGATTGACACATCATCGGTTCCCCATTGCACAGATCGGTGCTCATTCTGTTGATCACTGGATTTCTGGTCCAGACTCAATTTATGATTTACAGATCGCCGCCACATAGCTGGAATATTGCTGAGTGTGGCGTAAAACTAAACTCACTCACTCACTCAGGATACCTTTATTACTCCTTCCTTTAGCAACCGTACCTTATGATAAAGAAGTTGACATCAATATATTATCACTTTTTATGTGTATCACTTCGAGACCCGTGAAGGTCCCGGGGTAGAATAGGCCTTCAGCAACCCATGCTTGCCATAAAAGGTGACTATGCTTGTCGTAAGAGGCGACTAACGGGATCGGGTGGTCAGACTAGCTGACTTGGTTGACGCATGTCATCGGTTCCCCATTGCGCAGATCGATGCTCATGTTGTTGATCACTGGATTGTCTGGTCCAGACTCGATTATTTACAGACCGTCGCCATATAGCTGGAATATTGCTAAGTGCGACGTAAAACTAAACTCACTCACACTCACTGTATCACTTCGAAAAACCCATCAAAGATTTCTAAAATTATGGTTCCGAAGAATTTCTTCATGTTTCTCATAATGAAGAATTTGATATAAAAACTTTTTCATCTTTTATGTGCATCACTTCACATTACCTTTCAGAGATTTCAATGAATTATGGTTTAGAAGAAATCTGACTTACTTAAAAGACACGTTTTTACTGCATTCACAATTGATGTTTGTTAGAACATCAGTCATGTAATTTATTTTCAGTACATTGAAATATCAGTTATTTGTTTTCTATATATTTCTCATCCGATTAGTATATATTCATTAAACAATGGGTGTTTGTTTTCAAATATAAACCTTAGCAACTGAACAATGACTTATGATGAATACATTCTAATGATGGATAAAGTTTGATTGGGCAAAATATGTAGAAAATTGCTGCAAAATAGAATATTAATATTAAAATTACATTAATGTATAATTGTTAATTACATTGTAAGTTCAGATTGAGAATTTTGATAGCTCAATGTCACAAATGAATTCAATCACATGGAATTAACAGCTTTTTAGATGTCAGCATGTTGTGAAAGTGACCTTTATTAAGGTCAAGGCTGAACTGACACCTGGCATGATGCCAACTCTGTACATGGCATGCATGTATAACCCTGCCAACATTCTATCAAACTGCCAGCACCCACATATGAATTTAGATTTCTGGTCATATATTTGGACATAATTCAGAAATATCCAGGAGTGTTAGTAAACCAAGTTGTACAGGAATGGCAGAGGAGGTTCTTGTCTCCTTCAGCGTTACTAAGTTTTGAAACGCAGTTTGGCAATCTTTGTCATCTCACATACCACATGCAGCATGTATTCACCAACATGGTCTCTGAACACTGTGAGCCATGTCACTTATTGCTATTAATATTAATATTATGAAGAGTCAATTTCTTAGGCGCCAAATTCCTCACAAGCCAAAATGTTCATTGCACGTTAGTATTGTCATGATGATACCCAGGGTATGAAATCAGGTATGACTATTTATATACAGATACATAATTCATATCCTTTGATAATCTTGTGGAGCATGACCGTTCTGTGGTTGAAGAGCTAGCAACAACACCATAAGAGAGATTGGTGTAGAGATTTGCTTCATAAATAACTATATGCCTGACAAGAGCTCAGAAAAGATAGAATTAGTTTGTTTTGGTTGTGCATGGTTGGAGACAGTTGAAGTAACATTAGCCATATTTATTCAGGACTGCAAACTTTACTTAAATTTTGAATTATTTTTTATTGCAAGTTTAAAAAGTTTTGAATTGGTAAATATGAAATGTTATCATCAGCAATTTGATGTATTGCTAGTCTTTTTGTTTTCCCAAACACAACATACTTAAGTGAGTGAGTGCGGTTTTACGCCACTATTATTACATCGTTCTGTATTCCGTTCTAACTTACATTTATAGGATATACACATAACTAGTAATAAGTATCATTATTATATTTTTTGACAGAAAGGGTGTCTGTGAAACAGTATTGCAATTTAAATTTTAATTCATGTTTACTTTGTCTTTGTGGGAAGGGTTTCACATTGCTTTTAGCAAGATCAAGGTGAAAGAGAAGAATGTGTTTCAGTGATACCTATGTGGGGAATGAAACCCGAGTACTAGACAAGTGCTTAAATACTGGACTTCCCCACAACTCGTCTAAGTCATTGTGTTTTATTCCGGAATGTGTTTCAAAAGAACTTGTAATGCTTTGCTGAAGGATTTGCTTAAGGATGACCTAGTTTCCTTACATGTGGTAGGGTTTGGGTGGGAAAAAATACATAAATACTTTATTGAAAAGATTTCTGAGGAAGACCTTATGCTTAAAGATGAGATGTATATTTTGATATTGACATTACTGAGCAAATCTTGGTGGAAATGTCATCAGTAGCTGACCTAGTATACTCATAAGGACATAGGCAAGATCAGACAAGAGAGATATTTACACTAGTTGTGAATGACGACTAGAGCCTTTTGTGTGATTCTGTACTATAACAATTACTTTGTGGGTAGGATCTTGTGGAAAGTTTCCGTTGAGGTAATGGCTTTGACAAGGTCAGGGTTGGAGGGGAGTGTACTGAGGGGGTCATGTTGACATACCGAATGCTAAGCTGATGATTTAAGTCAAGTTCAATTAGATGAGCTCCTAATTTGACTCCTCATATCGGAATTAAAATTGAACAAACTTTATCGATCAATGACAACTTCTTTTATTTCGAACTGAAAGAAGTTGTCAGTTATATAGTTTGTTCAATATTGTTTTGACATCCTCTCACCAATTTCAGTCATCGGAAATAGAGTATGGACACACTGATATTGAATTACACAAGTTAATCCTCAGCTGTTACTCTATCTCCTACTAAAACAGTCACCAGTGTGAAGATCCGAGTTAAAATTGATCTTCAGTAACCCATGCTTGTCGTAAGAGGCAGCAAACAGCATACAGTCATCAGGCTCTCTGACTTGCGTAGCACATGTCATCGGTTCGCATTTGCATATACTGATCCTCATGCTGTTGATCACTGGATTCTCTTATCCAGATTTGAATACTTACAAACCACCACTGCACAGCTGGAATATTGTTGAGTGTGGACTATAACTAAATTCACTCACTCACTCACTCCTAATAAAACACATTCTTTGCATGTGTGGATTTAAATATGTAAGTTAGTTATTTTCTGTCAAAATGTCATGGAATATCTTTAAAATTTGTTTTGGTTGAAAAGTGTAGGTTTGATTCTGACAACTTCTGTTTGCAATCTCAATCATACTACCGCTACTCACTCCGCAGAATGAAGTGTAGTTGGCAGAAAATGGATATATCTATTTACTGTGTTTCGTTACTAGTCATATTTGTTGTAGCTGCTCAGTCAAACAACAAACTGTTTTCCCAATGAAAAGAATAAGATCACCAGAAACCATATGACTGTCTAAATGTTCCATGCATAAAAAGTGATTAGTTATATACCAAACTGCTGCCGTGTACACCAAGTCATGATTTTACAGATTTTACATTTGTAATAAAAATGACACAGTGCTAATACTATATCTTCCAAACAGCGCATTTGAATTTATTTCTATTCATAGGTCATTGTTAAATGTCTTGTCTGCATCAGGGTTGGCAAAAATTGTTGTTGATCTTAAATATCATCGATAAGAAAGATTGATGATTTTCATAATGAAAATTGTGATATCGATAATATTTTGTACATAATAATTGTGATTGAAAAAAGTTTTAATTTTCTCAAACAATATACAAATTTAAGATTTTAGTCATGATGGGTCTGCTTCTAGATTATATTCAGGTCAATGTTTTGTTAAAAATACATGCAAAAACATGCAGCCACTCACCAGTTAAGTGAAATGTATTCATGTATTGCAGGCATTTGTGCTCAAAGTTACATAAATTTTCCGATAACTAATCAATATTTAGTTAATGATTACCAATCTTTATGATCAATATTAACAAGGCAGCTCTAGTCAATATATTGTCCAAGTTCTTTCCATGTTAAACTGTTTCATGGTATCACAGCATTTGCAATATGAACTGGCATTTGCCTTGAAAGTGGATATCAAGCCAGACTAGTGGAGTTTCCGATTAATGGTAATAATCGAAGACTGGTCGCAGTGACTAAAGGGTCAAGCAATCGATCATAATCAAACACCAACCATTTTGCATTAGCAATATTTATGATAAGGTTGGTTTTGTCTGTCATCAAATTTACACTCCATAAGCACAACAAGCTCATTTGTGGTCATGATTGGACTTTGCCTTAAATATTTCAGGAAATTTATCTTCCTTACATTCTAAATATTTCAGGAAATTTATCTTCCTTACATTCTAGTAATCCTTTAAAGATGTGACATTTGCAAATGCAGTTAGTGAATTGGCCCAAAGAAAGTAAAAGAACTACATGTATTTCTTTTCTTTTTGTTTCTTGTGCACTTACCAGGAAAAGTTGATACGTGATGCTAACCAGTTATTTTCTATGATTGGTCAGATGAAATGAACTAATCATCAATCATGAGATTTAACCAGTTCCCAGTACTAAGTCACACTGGTAATTTGAACACAAAAAATATGTCATTACATATCTGATGTTCCAGTGTTAGCTGTGTTTATTGTGACCAGATTGCACATTTTCCAAAATTAAATATTTTTTTTCAGAAACTGTTTATTTCGTGCCCTTGGGGATCAGTTAGAGGGACACTGTCGCAACCACTTCCGTCATCGCCAGGATGTTGTCCGCTACATGGCTGAACACCGCGATGACTTTGAACCTTTCATGGAGGATGACATTCCATTTGATACTCACAGTAAGTTTTGTGTTGTCCTTAATATACAGTATGGTTCAAAATTATTGAGAATAGCTAAAGCATTTCATATTATTAAACGAGAACAAATCAGATAAAATTGAATGTATTGTGAAAGTGAACTGACCTTTTCATGTTGTGTAGGTAACAATTTAATATTTTATCAAGTCTCCTTGAGCTTCACGGCACAGTCTAAGACGGGTAGGCATACTTCCTATCAGAGAGGTTAGTGTCTCGTGAGTTATGCTGTCCCAGTATCGGACCACTTCTCTCTTCATGTCTTCAATTTTTGTCAACCCCTTTTGATTCACACATTCCTTCATCATCCCCCAAATGTTCTCAATGGGATTTAAGTCAGGACTATATGCAGGAAATGGTAATGCAGTCACATTTTTCTCCTGAAACCACTGCTTGGCATGTTTTGCGGTGTGTTTAGGATCATTATCTTGCTGCAAAATCTAGTCATTTCCATAAAACACATGTGCACTTGGAAGGAGAAAATTATCTAATATGTTAGTGTAGCGTTGACTTGTCAGATTTCCCTCAAACACACACAGCGGGGTCGTTCCTAATAAGGATATCCCTCCCCATACATGAAACTTTGGGCTGTATTTAGGTCGTCGATACAACGGTGCTGACGCAGACTTTGTCCATATTTTCACATTATTGGGATATACCCATATTGAACTTTCATCAGTAAAAATCACATTTTCCCAGTCAAAGTTTTCATGTACCAAACACCACTCAACACGCCTGTCTTTATGTTCTTGTTTCATGAGAGGAGAAGGAATTCCAGTCTTTTTCTCCCATTCAAGATCAATCAAATTTCTTCTAACTGTAGATATTGATACATCTGTTGATCCCCTTTCTATCATTTCATACCTGATGTTGGAGATGCTTGCCCTTTGCTTTTTAGACGCTAAAATTCCCAGCCGGACGCGATCTGAGAAGTCCAATTTTCTGGGTCTCCCTGCTCCTTTCTGGTGCCCAAAATCCTTTCCCTCTTTAAAATTCTTCCTAATCCTATACACAGTAGAAAGAGGAGTTCCTGTTCTCTCTGCCAATGTATTTACATCATCAATTCCTTGATTACACAACTCAAAAATCAACCTTCTTTTATCTTCAGCAAACATTGTTGACAGTGCTGAGGAAAATGACGTCTGCTACAAATTCAGGGGAGGTAACTCTAATTGTACTATACTCAGTAGGCCAAGATGAGTTACCTCCCTTATACCATTACTTAGTTTTAAGTATCAGTGAATCAGTTGTGGTGTTAGGATAGCTCAAAGTAAGAAGAAAAATTCTCAATAATTATGAACCAGACTATATATCTGTGCAACCACAAGTGTTGGATGAACGAGAGCTGACAGTGTTTGTTAGCATAAGTTGCTTTAAATGGCAGAGTTGTGAACCTTCTGTATGCCAGGATCAGCTGATCATGGCTGGAATTCCAGATTTCATCAGTCTGTAACCATCAAACCGACTAGTTTTACTCATTAAAAATAGAATCACCTCTTGATGATGTCAGATGATGGCAGTGGTCATCAAAAACTTTTAGGCTGCCAGTGTGCAGTGTATCGATCGATTTTTTTATGTCTGTAAATGGGGATAAAAGGTCATAAATTGTTCAATAATCGGCTACAGTCTTCAGTATTGCCTGATTCTGACGTACACTCACTGAGTTCGCGGTCTTTTTTCAGCAGCCAGTCAAGTTTTAATATACATGATATGTTACACAGATTTTAGGATAGAGCCGATATAAATATCAAAACAGGTTATCTGTATGTGTTATTTAATTCAAAGCTCTATGCTACATTGACCTCATCAATCTATTTCATTTGTATTAAATTCAAAAGGCTTTTTATGTGTCACAACATGATGACTTTAACAGGTTATCTACAATGATTTTGTCAGCAAGACAGATGTGCAGAGATCTGTTTCAACTTTGTTCATGCTTGGACCTTATATCTCCTTTGTTTCCAGTACAAAACCTCAAGAAACTTGGTGTCTATGCTGGTAATGATGCAATTGTCGCCTTTGCCAGACTACATCAAGTGAACATTGTGATACACCAGCTTGATGCCAAGCACCTTATGGTAAGTTTTGTAAGTCAGGTCACATCAAAAATATTCAAATTCAAGAAATTATTTAACATGACAGTCTGAGATATTACAGCTGAAACTGCTCAGGAAGTTTTCTTTCATCCAGAGTCTGTATCAAGATTGAAACTTACCGAAGATATAAACATTATCTGTTGGTTAGGTTACCTACAGGCTTAATCATGTTTTGAGACGGGATGGTCAGCTCCGATAAATTGCTCATAAACTTTTGTCAAGATTATTAGTAGTAGTGCTCCATGTATTTCTTGTTTACAGGTTATGTAATTTGATGTATTTTTAGGCCATATAGCTTGACAAAATGTGTGTAAAGTCCACATATGTACAATAAATCTCAAACCCTCCCCCCCTTCACTTTAGAAATAGTGTATAGCAAAATAAAGCACATTTTGCTCTGAACTAGAACCCACAAGAACACTTGACAAGTCATGAGTCGATGTACTGTTTTTGTGACATGTTCAGAAGGGAGTGCTACCATGCTGATTTGGTTTCAAATTACAGGGATAAAAGTCAAGTGATGTGAGCTGTTTAAATAATGAGAGTTCTCAACAGATCTCAAATACTTTGGGGATCATGTAGATGACGTTCCACTGATCATTCTGTTACAGAAGGCCTCGTATGTTGCTGTAAGCATCCATATGTGGTGCTGTGAGTACAGTTAGGGTCACATTCATAGTCAGTGTTTGTAGTACTGTAATTTGCCAACTGGCCATCAGGGTCTGTTGCTGCATGCAGACTTTAAAATCTACAGTTTGTCTTGCAGATTACTGGATCCGCCAACAGCAACGCCAGACAGCTTCACATCTCTTACCACAACGGTGACCACTACTCAAGTGTCAGGAAACTTCATGACAACACAGAGTCACCTGCCAACATCCGAATACAGGTTTCCTTTCACAATACATATCCTGACACACTGGTCACCTGATGCGTATTGGTAGACACTACACATGATACAATACTTATATTGACACCTCTATAACTCAACACAGTGGTTATTCAGTGGTTAACCACGTTATTCAGATGTTAAACAAGTACAGAATGTGTTGGAAAATCACAGGTATACAACGTGATTATATACCTCTGAATGACTTCGATTAACCAATCACAATCGAGTATTTACTGAAGTCATGGTATAATTAGCAGATAAACATACTGTTTTGGGAAATCAGAGGTATATAACGAAATTATAATAGCTCTAAATTTTGACATTTTGAGATCATTACAGATCCTTTCACCAGGTTCACCTCACAATGTTTTGGGATCTTTACTGATCCATTTATCAGGTTCACCTCAACGTTTGGGGATCATTAATCTCACAATCTTTCACCTGAAACTGATGGAGGGATCTGTAATGATCCCGAAAGATTGTGGGGGAAAAGATAAATGCATCAAATATTTTGGTCATCTATATCAACTTCTAAATGCTGCTAAAAGACAAACCGAGGCTTGTCAACTTATTAATTTTGCACATCAACTCAGAACAATGGTAGAAGCTGTTGTTCGTTATATTGCTTTGTCCAGTATGAATAATTTTTGGGGTACATGTATTCTCAAACCCAGTTCTACCCCAGATGTTGAGCCAGTAAGTTGTACCCTAGATGTTGAGCCAGTATAGTAAGTTCTACCCCAGATCTTAGGCATGTAAGTTCTACCTAAGATCTTGAGCCAGTCTGCTCTACCCAAGATCTTGAGCAAGTATGTTCTACGACATATCTTCACAGGATGTATAAAACATCTATCAAATATATATATATATCTCATAGAATTATTTCTGACCACATCATCAAACAACAAATCAACAACCAATGTTGTGTGTCCAGGACGAGTCTGACAGCAAGGTCACCCCGCCTGGTTGGATGAACGGCTATGCTGAGACTCACAAAGAAGGCAGCGATGGATATGTACGAGCCATTCGTGGATGTCAGGCCATAGAAGACGAGGTTGTCGCAGCCACCAAGTGCCAGGTAAGGAGATGAGATTCTTCACTCATACTTTGGTGTTGTCAAAACCTGACATTTTCTTCTCAGGTCTGCTCTTATTATCTTTGGATGTGAGTGAGTTTAGTTTTACGCTGCTTTCAGCAATTATTCAGCAATATCACAGCAGGGACACCAGAAATGGGCTTCACAAATTATAACTATGTGGGGAATTGAACATTTGTCTTTGGTGTGAACAGCTCCACCTTTGGAAGTAGTAAGTAGTTTTAGTGCTCTCATACATGAGTCTCGAGCAACCAAACCATCCTTTAGTGCTAAAAATGTATGCCATGTTGAATACCTCAGAGCAACACATACCATAGTTTTCAATGAGATTTATATGACAAATCATAAATTAACGTCCAGTTAAAGTTCACTGTGACTGAAACAAGAGTCTGCATTACCAGAATGTGACTTCTGTGTGCAGCAGTTTGAACTGGATAGCTCATGTTACGTTGGGCATTCTAATTGTTGATGGCATATTCATAAGCCAGTATATTGTTGCTGCTATCACTTTAGTCTGCCTCACTGTCCCAGAACCACATTATTTTTCCTACCGCCAAGCCCTCTCTGCCATGCTAAAGCCTTAAATGAAGCAAGTCTAGGTTTTCCCGGAATCTCTGGTCTGCCAGGGCTCCTTTCAGTTTGTATGTTTTTTTTGTTACTGTTAAAATTATATTTATTCAGAGACAAAGCGTTAGTTTACTATCACTTCTGCTACTGCTGCTACTACTCTAACTTCTATGTAAGGGTTCAAAAATCCCTTTGCCCTATGCCCGGGACAAGTCAGTTTTCTTTTAGGGCAATGAAATAATGGTATCTTACTTGTCCATGGGCTACAACATAATTTCTGCCTATGGTTTCAAACTGCAGTTAAACTTGGATTTCATTTCATATCTGCTCAAAATGTTCCTATTAAATTTCACAATGATAACAGAGTTATTGTTCTTTGCTATTTTCCCACTTCTCAATAAGTAGGTCACTAAACATTAACCTCAATGACCATAAGGCAGGATGACAATATAGGGATGAACAACGTCTTTATTGCCGTGAGAGCGACGTTTCGGTGTAGGTTCTAACACCGTCATGAAGCAAGTGAGGTTATCAAGCAAGTATTTTAAAATTTCACTCATAGCAATGAAGAAGACTTTCATCCTTATATTTGTATCTTTCATTACTGCCCCACTTCCATATGCCTCTCAAAGAAGTTATCAAGAACCATGTTGATTTATTCTTTCATAGTTACAGCATCATATTTACATCATAAAATTCAGGGCAAGGGGAAACTTAGTCAGGACATATGATTTTCTTAAAGTCACTTCCCCTGTGGCATGTGTTGAACCCCAGGGCAACCTCTACAATCACTACTGCTACTGCTGCTACTACTACTACAACTTCTACCACTACTGCTGGTGGTGGTGTTACTTGTACGACTGCATACTTTGAAGAAATGATGTGGTTGGGTAGCCAAGTGGTTAAAGCATTCGCTTGTCATGCAGATGACCCGGGTTCGATTCTCCACATGGTTACAATGTGTGAAGCCCATTTCTGGTGTCCCCCGTTGTGATATTGCTGGAATATTGCTAAAAGCAGCATGAGACTAAACTGACACACTCACTGATTTACCTATAACAAATGAACACTTACAGACAGGGTCTGTTCTGAAGTTGTTGATGTTATTCAGGACCTCACAATGATTCGCGAGACACTGGTTGACTGCAGCTACGATGCAGATGCAGCCATAGCTCATCTTATGCAGGTGATGGAACTCACAGATAAAGACCGTAAGTAAATATCAAACCATTACACTGACTTGTTGGTATTGTCCACCCAGTGATTCCAAGAATTCTCTCATCATTCCTAAAATGCATTTGAAACAAGTAATCAATGCAATTATTTGTCATTTTGAAAAATCGACTCCTCGAATTAGGGACCCTCATGCTTAGTTAATTTTCTTAATTTTTGTAAACTGCATATTTTCATGCAATAAAGTAAACTGAGAAACTATTTTGAAATACAATGTATAGATGATTACAGTGTTTGTTGTGTAAACACTGACACATTGGGAAATGTTGAGAATGTTTATGAAAGCAAGTTATGTGCACATCAGATGAGTGTATCAGTAACTGTTCCTGTTTATTCTTGATGGCAAGCTTGTAGTGTTAGATGAATCCAGTGATATGATATGATGAATACTTTTACACATTCAACCTCATCAGCAGACGACACCGATTCCATGTCATCTCAGCGAACATCGACAGACAGTGGGATCTGGTCTGACAGTGGCACTGGACTGAGAGTATTCGGTGCCACAAGCATCTCAAGCTCCGCATCCAGCAGGAAGGGTCAGCGAGTCCATTTCCGGGATGACAGTCTCGGCGGCAGCTCAGGATACGGTTCCTTAAACAGCGATCGTGGTGGTGCACGACCAAAGCTGGTTCCCATGCCAACACAGGTAAGATTCAGAAACAATGAGATGTAGCCTGCTTTAAACAATATTACTGCTTTTGCATTGTGAGGGAGGGTAGAGGAAGCAAGTAGGGCTGCTTTCTTTTAATAATAATATATAATAATGAGGTGTATTTGTAGACTGCTAGACTCCAGGCACTAGTGCATGCTGAAAGAGCTACAAATTTTTAAAATCTGATTATTATTACCAGGGGTAACCCAAGCTGCCTGTGAGGCGCTAGAAGGTTACAGTCACTGTTTTACTGCTGGGTGAACACACTCACTTGCCTAAGGTGAGACCACATGTATCAGGTGATTTGCTGAGGGGCAACACTGAAGCCCTAACACGGACTCTCTGTGCTCGACGTTGCCTAACTTCAACTGATTTGTGACCTGAGTTCTATGCACATGATCACACACCGTCACAACAGGACAACAGATAATTTGTGAACATATATAATATATAACAATTTTCTACTTGTCTACTTTTCTACTATCCATCTGGGTTATTTCAGCCCACACCAGGCATCACAAAACAGAAAGGTTTGTCCGTTGTCAGTAAGATCCTTTAGTTTAAGAGTTCATAATTCTTGTCTCCGTATATCTCTAATGTCAACTGATCAGTGGTATTACTATTTGCAACAACAGCCCCCACGAGTCTCATCACGGAAATTGAAAGAAGTGAAGAAAATGGAAAAGAAGATGAGAGCCGAAGAGCGACATCGCCAGCGTGTAATAGGATCAAGGACGTTGCAGCCACAGATCGTCTCAGGTGACCCCGGCGCTTTCACAGTTGTGTCCCATGCAGCCTCCATTACCAGGATATAGGTCAAGGTCATGTTGATAGTGTGACCTGAGCACGCACAACACCATGGAAACTTCTGAATGCAAATCTTACTTATATGGAAAACATATATATTTTGTGTCATGTAAATTTGTAAATAGAAACTTATACATATGATATAAATTAACAAGACTGTCCTGAGGTCACAGTGGCACATGCTTCACAACATTGCACAATAAGAATTTTAGTGATTTCCTTTTCACCAAAGCTTGGGCTGAACAAACATAAACATAAAATGAGAAAAGAACAATGTTTATGAAAATAATATAAAAGATGTGGTTGTTGATTAAAAGTAGCAAGAAAATGAAGGAAAGGTGTTTTTCAAAATGTTTACTGTTCTTTTGGCCATGTATCTGCCTTGAAGATTTACCAATATTAGTCCTGACATAGTTTCTTTAAAGATTATAATTTCAGTAACCCAATTGAGTTCTTAAACACATGCAATGTGTGAAACCATGTATTGATAATGGAACAATCAGGTTTTCCAATTACCGTTATTCTTCATAAAGGGAAATAAAATCTTACATACTCCTTGATGAACACCACAACAATGCCTGCCTTAAAATCCAAAAATATATTATATGACTACAAAAGAAATATTCCGCTGGAACTATTTTGGAATTATGTGAAAAATCTGAAAATTGTTTGCCATCAAATTCTATTTTATGACTTTTGCATCAACCAGAAAATGGCATTAATGTCACACTTCATGTGCCATGTTCGGATTAATATTCATATTTTCTGAAATGTGGAATCCGGTTACATCCTGAATATAATATATTTTCACAGTTATATATTATTTATTGGATGCTGATCTGAAAATCTGTAATTCTAACATTGTTATTTACCAAACAGCTATGGATCGTAATTTTTTACGAAAAATATCATGAAATTGTGTTTTCAGTGTTTACAACAAAAAAACCTATCCAAAAAAATAATGATGATCCCTAGTTTATTTTGTTTGATATATATTACTCAATATTATATTATAATATACCACAGCCATGATGACAGAATGTATTTAATGTAAATAATGTTTCATGTGTGATATTATTTGATGTTGTGTTACCATAACAGGAACTTAACATCATAAAATGTTGACGGACTGTCTCTTCTAAAGAAAAGCAATTTCAGAAATAACACTCATTCATCCAGAAGTAGACATTTTTATTTATATCCCTGCGTTTGGATGGCAAATATCGAGCTTGAACATCTGACTGTGACCAAGCTTATTTCATTATAAGCAAGAGCTGGCACAATTTATTAGATGGCAAGTTTAGTTACTAGACACCTGTAAATATGCAACAAGGCAACTGTCACATGTATCCCTGATACCTTCCTCGAGCTTAACATGACTCACTTTCCATATTAGTAGATCGTTTAGATTTTTCCAATATGGCAGACAAAGGGAGACAACTCTCACCATATGGTTTGTCATATGCCGAAAATACACCACTGAAATTCTTGTGCAACTCATTAGGAAATATCTTGATGCTGAGCAGTGTAGATCTGTCTGAAAATTTTAGAAATATCTTGATGCTGAGCATTGTAGCACTGTGAAAATGTTTGATATTCAGTTAATTTGTGTTAAGAGTATTTTCGGTTTTTCTCATGTTTGACATCGTTTGAACGTATTAATCATACTGTCACTCATACAGTGTCTTGTTTCTTAAGCCACATGGATTTGCTTTTGTAATTAGGCCAGATCATAGTTCATTTTTATTATTTTTGTTTCATTGCTTTATTTTTTATTTCATTAGTCAAACATCAATATCTCCCCAGACAGCACTTCAGTAAACCACACAACGGCTGAGTATTAAAGAAATTCATTTTTTGCAATTTGTGATTTCTGGAACTACAGAAATGGATAAATGGATTAGTATAGATTTATTAAAATTTCAAAATATGGAGGGGAAGTCTTGGTTGATTTTAGGCACATTTTGTATGGAATGCTTGTTCAAAAAACAGCTTATTTCCTGTTGAAAGGTTCTGGGAGATTTGTTTTCTTCTCTTTGTCTGTGTTGTCTGATTTGACATTTAAGCAACAGTCACTCAAAGCATATCTACTATCTACATCACTTTATATCATAGCAGAAGTCTGTGTAAGAAGGTGAAAAGGGTATTTTTTTGCACCTATTTTTCTTCTTCTTATTTTCATATCTCTAAAATTTCCATTTGGCGAAAGGGGGTTTCTTATCCTACCTCATCCATACTTGTGACAGATTTTATATCATTTCCCATTTGTGTCTGACAATGTTTACTGGATTCAGTGACTTACGACATTCTTATTTTTCTTGTTTTTGAAAATATGACAAAATCAAGCTTTGTTCCATGTCTGCTGTTGTATGTATAATATTTCTAGAATCTCATGAACTCAAATTTGAAAATTGATTTCAACATATTACCATAATATAATAGGTAGGTACAGAACTTAATAATTTAAATAATGAAAACTGTACACTTTGATATGTATTTCATTGATCATTTATACCAAAGTGGCTGTAATCATCGTCAACTTCTTGGCAGGTGTACCACTATCCTGCTTTTTTAGGTCCTCAAAATTCGGCTCATACACAGTAATATATGGTAATGTTTGTAGTGCTGGATGTTTTTATGGATGATATTAACCACTAAGCCTTCATGTTTAAAATGGTTCCATGGAGACAGAATCTACAGGCAGCATAAATGCTCTGAATTAAGCTGGTGGGAGAGACAAATGTTAAATTATTACATGTATTTGGGTTTTTGTTCCAAGAACTGAAGCAAGAATAGAAAAATAAGAATTCTCTTCAAAGTAATTTGAGTTTATTTGAAACAAGTACTTTATAAAATACATATTTAAAAAAATACAAAAAAAAACAAAACAGGAATATGAATATGAGAAGCATGTGAACTAAATGTGATATATTTGCTCTGAGTTATTAGCAGATCAAGAAAATACTTAAACATTACATCATAATTTCACAAATACCCCCTGGTACACTGTTGTCACGTTAAGAAAGTGAAACAAATAATTAACATTTTGTAAAATGACATAAAGTGTTTTGTAATCTGCATCGAGTAAGATATCAATTGTGAAGCTAAAATGAAGTGAATGATTTTTTAAAAATAATTTTTACTTATTTTTTTATTCATACTTTTATTTTATTTTCATGAAAGTATGCTAAATGATTTCAGTGTTGTTGTATTTTTCTTTTCTGTAGCTGAAAGGATTCTTTTCAGATTATTGGCTATTAATGTCAAGGCCTGTTTGAAGAATGTTTGTTTGTGAAACGGAATGACAAATTTGCTGAGTCTTTCCTCAAGTTAGTTATTTGTGTCAGTCTAATTGATATTTGGTCTTTTACTCTGTTATGCTCATGCCACAAATCAGATGTAACAAATCAAGCATTAGGGGTTACCTATAATTAATTCTAAGTGAATTTCAAAATACATTGTACACTCACGATCAATGGGCTTTTGAGATGTTTGCTTTGTGAAACAATGTGGCTTCATTGTCAGTATGACAGCCATAGGCAACACATCACTGGAAGTTATGCTGATATTTTGCTTCTACAAAAACAAGATAAAAAATATAATTAATAGCCTCAGTTTTGTTGTTTATCAATGAAACTAAAAAATAAGTGTAAAAGATTTGTAACAAAAAAGAGAAATTGTCATTAGCCATTTGGAACTGCCTGTCCGTATTCATTTTCAAAACGAAAAGAACAAGAACTGGCATCAAAATGGGGTACAAGATCAGATTTGAATTGAACTGCAGTATGGGTTCCCTCGAGTGTTTCAAACAGTGTGATTCAGTTTTCCTCTTGACAAATGAAATGTTTTAAGTATCTGTTGTTGAAGGCAGTGTGTGATTTATATGTGTAAGTATTGCATTAGTTGTTAGTTTAAACCAAAGAAATGTTTTTTTTGAAATCCAAGGCCTGCAATGTAGGTATTGTTATTTTGCCATGTTCCATCACATTTATGATGCAATCTTCATATATGTTTTATTGTAGAATCTTGCTTTATAGCAAATTTGCATGTAGTACTTAAAATAATTGCGAAAAAATTTTTACTCATAAATTTGAATTTTGTACAGTTAATACGGTGTTAAATACACTGTGTGTTTATACAGTGAATCTGATAGTAAGTACTGCAGTAATCTTAGTGTCCAGATTAAGAGGGTTTCATTGTATTCAGCAAAGTCTAGGATTAGCAGGCTTGTAACATCTGTTGAATTTCATGTATGGTTAATATGTCAAGATAACAGCACATTTTGTGCATTAACCTCAAGTATGAAAGTTTTGACACTTGCGATGCCTTACAATGCATTACAATGGCTAACAATGGCCCTCAGTGGCTCTCAGTACCTTGCAGTGACTCTCAGTACCTTGCAATAGCTTGCTTGTTGATATAGAAGTATTTATTGCCTGAAGAAAACCTTATTTGCTGCTGATGTAATACTCCCTGTGATTGGCTGAAATGTCTCTGAGAGAGCATGCACATAACATGTCACAAGTTCTGATTGGCTGAAATGACTAAGACACTGCTTCACATTATTCATGTGTCTCTGCATCTGATTGGCTGAATTGTCTGTTAACATGTCTGACCTGGAAATGCTGACCCCCTTTAACTTCCAGCAGTGTTTTTCTTTACTTTTTTTTTCAGATAAATTACACATTTTTTTCCCTTTTCATCACTTTCTGTTAGCTCAAGGTTTTAACAGTATTTCCTTTGAGTACCAGTACATGATCTTCATTAGTTCAAATGTTTGGCTCTTTAATCCATGAACAAGCATTTATTAATTATTATCTAGAATTACATTGTTGAAAGAAAGTTGTTGTCTTCATGAAAACGCATGAATTAAAAAATATATTTTTAGTCTTTGAATCTAAACTGCTACCATGTGACTTTCCAAACTGTTTTAGTGGAGAGGGTGTGTTAACATGTAGGCAGCACTAACAGTAGTCTAACCAATGTCTTCAGATATCAAATAAAACACAGTATGTTTTTGAAGTGTTCAAAGATATTTGCTTCAGGGTTTGAATTAACCAAAACCGAACATGGTTTCAGACCGGTATGAAATATGTTGAATGAAAATATGTTCGATGAGAGATTTATTTTTTTAATGTAAATATGAAGCTTGATTTTCAGCAAGTATTGAATTGTGATGTTTTCTTGCCTGCTTTGAAAAATTAATTTGTGTTGATGTCGGCTTTAGATAAGTTATCCTTTATGGCTGTTATGCAGGTATAGAACATGTTGACACTGTAAGAAGATTTATTCATCATTAACAAATAAGAATAAAATTACAATAAAAAGGTTCAAGATCTTTTTGGAGTCTTGTGTTTGATTGGGGCTGAATATTTTCTCTCTGCAAGTTGTATGCAGTGAAAATTCATATAGGCAACAGATCCTCTAGTCTCAAGTTAGTAAAAGGCAAGTCTCGATATTTGTTTAATGCTGCATTCAGCAATTTGCCAGGTATAAATAAGTGCACAAAAATAGGGAAGAGCACAAAACATGGCCATCACCCCTTCGTGTGAAGCATGAAAATAGTACAATATTACATGACGGCTTCTTAAACAGGTGTCATAAACACCGATCATAAAACGTCAGATTTCAAATGCTGTTGGGTACAGAGGTTTCTTATCTGTGTTTTGTACACTTATCACTATTTCGAGGTATTGAATCATTAAGTATTCTCAATGACCAGACTATACATGACTCTTGTCTTAGTGGTCTATTACTGAGGTGTTGGCTAGAGTCCAATATCTTGGATTTGAATCCCCGCTCTCAGTCAGCCATCAAGTGGTCAGCTAATAAAGCCAGCCGCCTATCCCATTCGTGAAAACCCGTGTTATTCCGGGACTAGCCGGACAGGTTACGAAAACGCCTCCTCACAGCCACCAATCAGAGCCTGTTTTTGTACTGGCATGTGACTGGGTTCTCATCATTCACCACCGTAGAAGCGACATCTATTGGACGATCTGGAAACATACTTTCAAGCCAGTCTGCTACACCCTTCAAAGAATTAACCACCCTTGCCTTGTTTGATTTATTGCTCATTATTGGTTAACTAAATTACTTAGAATGGCGGACATCATACAATTAGTTGCCAGGTGTAGCATTGTTGTAGCATTCAGCGGAATCTATATGACAGAAAACACACACTAGATCGGGTATGTTTGAGAAATAGGATCCACACTGGCAATCTACACAATGTATAAATGTTACTATCATGTTAGAAATTTACAAAAATATAAGCAGACCGTGTGTTCTTTTATAAATTTTCAAAATCATACAAACATGACAATAAACTAATTAGGGTTATGAGACAAAATACAGAGACGTACATTGGCTTCGTTATTTTTCCGCCCTAATAGTTTTTTTACCATTTCTACCACTGGCAGATGATTAACCTTCAAAGTGTTTCATTTGTTTTCATAATACATTTGTAATGATGTAAAAATGACTTCACCTTAGTTGATCTGTCTATAATTAAACTCTCAGTACGGACTGCGCAGCAGAGGTCACGAACCAGTCACGAATTCTGGGATATCATCCGGGTACTCACGGAAGAAAAACAACAACAAAAGTTTTCACCAGTCCACGGAAATTGCTCCGCATCAGTGCCCCCTTAAACGCTTGACGCAGTTGTCTCCCTTTGACCACAACACGAGCGAACAACTTCCCCCACCCCTTCCCACCCCGCGTGCACGCGATACCGCATAGTAAATATCCTCGTTGGGTAGTCTTTCACCGGTGTGATATTCTAACACTGAAATAAGTTCACTGATCGTGTTTATACCATTTTTAAAAACTAAAATAGGATATGGGACACACAATAAAATTAAAATAAATTCCCAACCTTTCGTCTTCTTGGATTCCCCAAAGGCAGAATGCAATGGTCTATGTTTCTGACCTGCGTCGTCAAAACTGTCCTGATGTTTGGCATATCAATCCTACCTTCTTTGTCATGATTGTCTGACATTCTCAGTGACTTCTTTCGAAAGCCACAAAGCATGAAACGCCACGTGTTTGTTGTAGCATGCACGTGCTTCGGGTGCAGAGTTATGTTTAGCCCGAAAGTTCAACATTTCTCGAATGCAGACAGCTCGTCAAATTACTTGTATTTCCGGTACAGAAGTCACATAACATACTCTTCCCTGAGGGGAACCCGGCAAGGAAAACAATGGAAAAACACCTTACACTCATGAGTGAGTGAGTTTAGTTTTACGCCGCACTCAGCAATATTCCAGCTATATGGCGGCGGTCTGTAAATAATCAAGTCTGTTCCAGACAATCCAGTGACCAACAACATGAGCATCGATCTGCGCAATTGGGAACCGGTGACGTGTGTCAATAAAGTCAGCAAGCCGGACCACCCGATCCCGTTTGTCGCCTCTTACGACTAGCATAATCGCCTTTTATGGCAAGCATGGGTTGCTGAAGGCCTATTCTACCCCGGGACCTTCACGGGTTTAATCGTATATGATCTTTTACTGAACGATGTGAATCTCACATGATACAAATTCAAACTGGCGGATGTCATGAGGAGTAATGTGCACCAGAAGGCGCTATTGTCCTTTATTAATTCAGTTTGCGCCGCACTCAGCAACATTCCATCCATATGGCGGCGGTCCGTAAATAATGGTATTTAGACCAGACAATCCAGTGATCAATAGCATAAACATCGATCTGCGAGTTGGGAACCGATGACATGTATCAATCAAGTCAGTGAACGAGAACACCTAGTCCCGTTAGTCGCCGCTGAAGTATGGGTTACTGAAGGCCAGTACTTTAGCCCGGACCACGAGTATCGACTGGGATATTTATGGTATATGTTTAACCTTTTTGCTGGGTTACTGAAAGCCAGTACTTTTAGCCCGGACCACGAGTATCGACTGGGATATTTATGGTATATGTTTAACCGTTTTGCTGGCAGTGCAAAGTGAACAGGTGTCATCTAACTGGACGAACACCTGATTTCCTTTACTCCTGTTCTCTGGGTGACTTGCCACGACAAATCCCAGTGTATATTCCTAATAGGTGCCAGCACCAAGGCAATGATTCACAAGTTACTTAATCGTTCACACAATGGTAGTCAATGTTTTCCTCACCGGAGGAGCACACCCTTCACAAAACACTTCTTCATAGCAAGATTGTTAAGGAAGCCCTGAAGACAAGATGTCCCAATATAAACAATAACTGTCAAATTACCATTGATTCTTGCTGACAAAAGGATAGAATATATCCCTCAATCAACATAGAACTGGCACGAGGAAACGAAATTGGAAGTACACATTTCACACAAAGAGTTCTTTGTGTGGCGAGCAAGATAGAGCGTCTGTCTGGTTTCCAGGGTAAACGTCCTTTAAACTTCAGCCATGTTAGTCCATTGTCACACTTCCTTATCGTCCAAAACGGCGTAAAACAACAAACAACATTAATTGTTTGGTCCCTAAGAGTCGTTGTAAAATATCTCATACTTCCATTAAAGTATAATCACCAATAGGTCAAAATACTCTGAACAGCAAAAGAAACGCGATTTTGGAAAAAATGAAATCTCATAAAAGTAAGCGTCCATGTATATGTCATCTATTTAAAAGTCAAGGTTGCGGGTTTTTTGCTTTTCAGTGTATATAAAACCAAGCTCTGCTGGCACTTAGATAGTCATAAGTTAATGTTAATGTGTGGCACTTACCACTATCTTAGCGCTAAGAGAGCTTCGAAAATGTGAGCCCAGGTCATTTGCGAGCTTGACATTATGACAGTTTTGAGTTCCTCTTTTGACACAAGGAGGATATAAACCAGAGCTGTATGCCAACAAAGATTTGGAGTCACTGTGGCAATCATAAATTGAAATATATAACGTTCTTGGATATTTTGGAAGTTCTCGGAGATAATGATGGTTTTAAATTGCTAAAGTTGTGGAATACCCGATTAATGTGCCGTTACTTTGCTGCCACCTGCTCATAATGTACAGGATAACGACCTGATAATGTCATTATATTTATTGATATTGGAACAATTGGACGATAATTATTTAAATACGTACACCAGCTTGGACACCAGCCCAATGGACGATGCATTCCAATACTGCGCGTTTGTGCCCAAATCCTGATTACAGTGAGTGGGTTAGTATCTTTAAAGCCGCTTTTAGCAACATTCCAGCAATATGACGGCGGGGGACACAAGAAACAGGCTTCACACATTGTACCCATGTGGGGAATCGAACCCGGGTCTTCGGTGTGGCGAGCGAACGCTTTAACCACTAGGCTACCCCACTACGACAAGAATGAGATGTAAGTCCAAACGTAACAAACTATATAAATAAAACTGACCACTTTCTAAAGGGCATTGCGTATTCATAGGAATGCAATGTGTTTACTGAATGTGATGTATGCTCGGTAACGGGAGAAATACGCAAAGTATAACAATATTACATTAACTAAGCACATTAACACATACAATATTACATTAACTAAGCACATTAACACATACAATATTACATTAACTAAGCACATTAACACATACAATGGGAAACCGTTATCAGTCGGAATCAGACAGAGATACCCGCACAGGCTGAATGTGACAATGTCAGCCATCGAATTATTTCAAAGCGCATGTAATGCATCCTTTCAACAAACAAATAAATAATATCAATAACAGTCATTGTATTATGTATTATCATTGTCAATCCCCTAGTGTTCATATTATCCAACCTGCGCGTGTGGTTAACAGTAAAATTCCCACCTCACCCTACCGGGTACCCATTCAGTGATAATTCAAATTCCTATAGTATTCCCAGAAATTATTGAGAATCATGTTGCGTCATGTAACTCATTACGATTATTAACTTCTGGCGTTTTACTTATAAAACATGTTAAAACATCATCCTTTTACAGTCTCAGTCTTGTTTTAGTACTTTGTTAGACCTCCTCGCTCAGCAATGCATGCCTGAATACGCCTAGGCACACTACCCATCAAAGTTTGTAGGTAATCGTGTGACAGGGTATCCCAATATTGGACCACCTCGGCCTTCATATCTTCAATATTTCTCAGTCCCTTTTGGTTTATTCTGTCCTTCATGACTCCCCACACATTCTCAATTGGGTTTAGGTTTGGGCTGTAACTGGGCCAGTCTAAAACTTGAACATTTTCGCCCGACAACCACTGTTTTGTGTAGCACGCAGTGTGTTTTGGGTCATTATCATGCTGGGAAATCCAATCATCTTCATACAATGTTTGTGCTGTCGGAAGAAGGTGACCATTTAGAATGTCAACGTATCTTTCTTTCGTCAAGTTTCCCGTGAAAACACACAATGGCGTCACTCCGCGAGCCGATATGCCACCCCACATGTGAAACTTCGGGCTATGTTTCGGTCGCTGGTAGATAGGTTTGACAGTATCTTTGGTCCAAATTTTCACACAATTAGGGAAAAGCCAAACAGAACTTTCATCCGAAAAGAAAACAGTATCCCAATCTTGATTTTTATGAGCCCGACACCAGTTTAAACGTTTTTCCTTTTGTGCATCTTTCATCAACGGCGAGGGAATTCCACGTTTTTTCACCCAATTAAGTCTCTGAAATTCCTGCCTTACTGTTTCATTGCATACCTGAGGACTTCCTCTGCTTATCATTTCATTTCTGATGTTCTCAACACTTTTCAATTTGCCCCTACTCACAATCTGCCCAAGTCTTCGGCGATCCACAACACTGAATTTCCTAGGCCCACCTGCCCCTGCTTTGTGCTCTATCCCGGTTCCTGTTTGAATATTCTTCAAAGTTCTGTATACTGTAGACAGAGGAATACCATGTCTACAAGCTAACACTTTAGCATCAGCCTCACCCCTTTCAAAATCATCTAGAATGAGCTTTCTTTTCTCTCTTGCTGTAAATTGTGCCATGTCAACACAGGAAGCCGTCTGCTCAGACAAGGGAGATAACTCTTGACGTAATGAGCTGCCTTCTAAGCCTTCAAGAGTTGTCTCCCTTATTTAGTATGCTTAGTGCATAGTGAAAGCCCTTTTTCCAATCTTAGCATCATTAGAAAAAAAACAAAGATTTTCTCAATAATTCCTGGGAACACTGTACCTCATCCTATCGGGCACCCATTCACTGCTAATTCATTCTACCACCTCATCCCTCGGATACCCTTTCACTGCTATTTGAATAGAAGCATAAATCGCACTTAGTCACTTGACTTAAACACAACGGATTTGAGTGGGACCGAATCAATAAAACCTTGTAAAAAATAACTGTACTCGCCAACTATCCTCTCACGCCCTCTGTTCTGTCTCATAAGATAACGTTTCTGTCATTGTGTAGCCTAACAATTCTGGCACAAAGTCTCGTGGCTGGATCCGATAAACCCGACAAACCAGAGGTTGATATAGTGAAGCCAAACAACAATTTCAGGATACAATGACACGCAATTAACCATGCTATCATGATTAATCCATTTTGTTACCCTGGTATAAAAGGTTAGTGGGGACCTCAGACTTCCCCAAGAAACTGCGACATTTTATTATATTACCTGCCCGTGTCAATCAAGGTTCTATTGGTCTCAGTTTTTGTCCCCCGTCCCTTTTCGTGACAGAGTAGGCGACAGCCTAAGAGTGTGTATGGTAATAATGTCAAACCGCGTTGGGTAGAAAGGACGTACGAAATTTCTTCAAGTTACCTCGACACATGCGTTAGTTCGACACTGCGATTTGTGACGGTTTTACGTCAAAATCGTATAAGATTTTTTGAGATGAAAAATGATGGTTAAATAAATTAAATTTTATACTCTAACAATTTTGGAATATGCTTATCAGAAGATCTAACGTGGCAGCTTTGATTTTCAACAATATGATCAAAATGGCGGTAGTCATGCGTGCTTATACAGTTTGAATAGATACCGTATCATCTAAATTGTTTGGGTTGACCGGTGTGCTGTGTGCAGGAAGGCGGTTGTGAGGCAGGATAAGGCCAGGTTACTGATACAGAATGCTTAACCAAGGGTGATAATTTACACATGGTAATAAGTGCACTTAACATCTGGACTACATATTTCCATAAATTGCCCATTCGTGTTTTAACATATGTGCATATGGTTTTCCTTACTTAAAATTGTGTTTTTGTATAATCTCGTGTTCCACGATCCATTGCATTTGTAATTCAAAAACTTGTTTTCGTTTCTCCAGGGGGTGGTTGGGTATCCTAGTGGTTAAAGCGTTCGCTCGCCACACAAAAGACCCGGGTTAGAAACCCCACATGGGTACAAGGCGTGAAGCCCATTTCTGACGTCCGCTGCTGTGATCTTGCTGGAATGTGGCTAAAAGCGGCGTAATATCCCATTCACGTACTCACTCGTGTTTTTTTTCAGATATTCTATTTTCTAACCAACAATAATTTGAATTTGTTTTCTGTTTTCTTTTTTTTTTATTTTGTGTTTGTGTGTGTGTGTGTGAGAGAGAGAGAGAGAGGGAGGGAGAGAGAGAGGGAGAGAGAGAGAGGGAGAGAGAGAGGGAGAGAGAGGGAGAGAGAGGGAGAGAGAGGGGGAGAGAGAGGGAGGGAGAGAGAGAGGAGAGAGAGAGGGAGAGAGAGGGAGAGAGAGAGAGAGGGGGAGAGAGAGAGGTGTGTTGTTGCATTGTAG
The DNA here is from genome assembly GCF_037392515.1 of Haliotis asinina. Classification (NCBI taxonomy): domain Eukaryota; kingdom Metazoa; phylum Mollusca; class Gastropoda; order Lepetellida; family Haliotidae; genus Haliotis; species Haliotis asinina. The sequence goes on from NC_090295.1 coordinate 22,668,863, forward strand.
TTACAAATCGACGTTCAGTATGTTTAAATTAAAATCAATACATGGACGTTTTCTTTTTTTTTTCTTCATTCTTGTAGTTTCTTTGTGCGTTTAATGAATATTACCTGATAATCACTAAGTGTGCGCAAAAGTTCATTATGACTCAGCTTCTCCATCTGAAAAAGCCACACATATGCCCCTGTTGTTCAGTTCATTTGTAGATAACGATTTTCTACACTCTGAGAACACTGACCTCTTCTTATCACTCTGTGACTCTAAATTGTAACATACTCCGATACAAATGGCACGTGACACACATGATTCAAATCTTTTTTACATAATGTGGAAAGTCACAAGTCATCAAAAATGAATTACCCTCATTGTAGAATGACGTGAAACACCCTACATCTGCTAACTTGGATCCATCGCCCAAACGCAACGCAGTATGTTTCCTAACAGCAAATTTCTGCCGTCGGTTCACGACTGTAAATCATCGTCAAAATGCAGCTCAAATATCTCTGCTCAGCCACCTGTGGCTTCCTATATTACAAAATCAATATAATTTATCCAGCTTCGTTATTTATGGTAGAAGTGACATTATATGTCAACAATTCCATACTGCCAAAATGACGATCAGCTAAATTTCATTAGCTGCCATACAAATTGCCTGAATCAATTTTCGGGAAAATTCTACTGTTTATGTCCAAACAAGCTATGTATATACCCACAATGAGCATTCTTTGAGGACATTTAATTTATTGGAAACCGATAAATGTACACTCGAAATAGGATGGATTTAAGACGATAGTACAATTACTTTAAACCAATCGATCAGTGGCGAGGAAATATTTATCCATACGTTCGCGTAGGGGACAAAGTGGGATTAGACAGACCATAGAAATACTGTGGTAATGTTACCTCAAACATTTAGAAATCAATTCTTGCCTCGACAATCCATACACAATCCAACCTAGTTTATTGTGCTTAATTTTACGCCGCTTTTGGCAATATCCCTGGAATATAACGGTGGGGACGCCAGGAATGGGCGTCACACATTGTACCCATGTGGGGAATCGAACCAGGGTCCTTAGCACGACGAGCAAACGCTTTAACAACTGGCTACCTCACCGCCCGAGAACTTGGTCGAAATTTTGTGGGATAAGCATCTCATTTGACAAACTTTTTTGGTTTGTTTATTGTAAAACGACGCAATCAGAAATATTCAAGATAAATATCCAGACAATCCAGTCATTGACACCATGAGCATTCGTCTGCTCATTTAGGATATAATGACGTGTCAACCAAGTCAACGAACCTGACTACTTATCAGTCACCTCTTGCGACAAGCATGAATTGCAGAAGATAATTTCTAACCTTGAGTGTGTGGGGGTGGCACTGACTTTGTAAAAAAAAATTAGGGAGTTCATTCACGTCGTACATGATTCTCCGTAAGAAAATTATCATGACCCCACATCTGCCATCTGGAACACGTTTACTTTTGTGTCAGCTGTCAGTGTTGAATCCAATATTTCCACGAGATTAAAGGCTGGTACTCATATCTTCAATCTATATTATCTAGTGTATCGATAGTATGGACCATGCCTTGTCACATTACATGAACGTTTGATGGAGGGTAACTTAGTGATAACTCTTCCACTGACATGGGGACCTCTTATCGAGCGATTTAGTATGATTGTTAGTGGCCTGTATCCGGTCATGTTGCGGGAGGTCCGTGAGAGAGAGAGAGAGAGAGAGAGAGAGAGAGAGAGAGAGAGAGAGAGAGAGAGAGAGAGAGAGAGAGAGAGAGGAGAGAGAGGGAGAGAGAGAGAGAGTATTTCCGAGTGTGACTGTGTGTGAGGAGTTATGTGTGTCTGTGAGAGTGTGTGAAAGAGCGTGCGTGACCACGTGTGTATATGTATGTGTTTGTGTGAGACTGTAATGGAGCGTGTGAGAGTTGATGTGTGTGAGTGTGTATATGCGTGTTTCAGTGAGTGAATGGGTGTGTGAGAAAGCGAATGAGCATGGTAGTATTTGGTGTGTGTGAGAGGAGATGATGTTTGAGAGAGAGAGAGAGAGAAAGAGAGACATCAAGACACCTGACATCAAGGGATCTGTATTCATAGTTTTATTCCTGCTGGTTAACACGGAATGCTAAGATCTCAGATGTGAACTATATCATTATATGATGTATCTCTCTCTCTCTCTCTCCTCTCTCTCCTCTCTCTCTCTCTCTCAACCCCCCCCCCCCCCCACACACACACAGAGAGAGAGAGAGAGAGAGAGAGAGAGAGAGAGAGAGAGAGAGAGAGAGAGAGAGAGAGAGAGTTTTGGAAGTTTTGGAATAGGGAAGTGAGAAAAGAACCTCAGCAAATCAGTATTAGTTCTGTACCTTCAGTGTCGACATCCGATAGGGAAGCAGCAAGCACTATCATTTAATGCAGTGGAGATCGAACTGACCACATTCAACGACGCTCTGTCCACTTAAGAAGGGGCGCGGTCGCCAGATGTAGTATTGAGTTAGTGGGGTTTTACGCCGCATTTACAATATCAAAGCCTTATTGTATAGGGAATCAGATGAGTGAGTGAGTCAAGATACTACGTCGATTCGAGAAAGGTTTTATTTCAGCAATTGCGACGAGAGCAAATTTACAACCTTAAGTTGAGTAACAAACCAAACTCACGAGAATGAGAATCGAACTGAAATACAATACACATGTACTCATTTTAGCGATCGCTTTAATAACTACACAACTATACTCTGAATGAGTGAGTGAGTTTAGTTTTACGTCGTTTTTAGCAATATTCCAGCAAGTCGGGCACGCCAGAAATGTGCTTCAACGATTGTACACATGTGGGGAATCGAACCCGTGTCTTCGGCATGACGACCGAACGTTTAAACCACTAGGTTACCCCACCGCCCTATACTACTATAAGGGAATAGCGGCACAACAAAACCGCATTACACACCAATAGTTTCATAAACTGTCCCCGTTATAAACTGATTACAAAAGACAACAATGGCGAGTTTACATTTTTAACGTACATATTTTCTTACATCGATGGGCTATGTTGGGTTTATATAAAATGTACTCTTAGAAGGTGGGAGAATCTGAACTTTAATTTTGAATAGGAGCTTAAAAACTTTCCAAAGACAGACATCATATGAACGCACCTTGGATCATTTCTCTTTATTACTACCCTTAAACACAACGCGTGGAATGCATGTGTGCAGCGCAGTAGCTCCAAACACCTGCATGGGGTGTCTTTCTTGATTTTGACGGTTTTCAAAAGGGTCGATAAATCACCGCAGGCCGTTAATTTTGACAATCATCTTGCATCACACATTTGGGCTGTTGTTGTTTTCTGAAATGAAAAATTTGACACCAATCAATTTTCAAGAACGATTACTGTGTGAAAAAACTATGGTCATACGGAAGTGCAAGTGGTGATGCACTCTCGAAACATTCATTATTATCATATCAACTCCGACATGTAACATTTGATTCAATCGTAAATTAAAAATGAGTATAGAATTCCCAGTGCGTCGGTCTTTTTACACGAACGGCCCTTCATCCCGAGCTTGATGATGCCTTGGTGCAGTATCGATACATGTATAAAGAAGCATGTCACATGCACATAATGACATGCAGCTCAGCTGGTTTACTCGGACAATAATGAACCCTTTATGTGCATTTAACAATACGTTGGCCACGCACCTGTCGCACATGGTTAAGGGTTAATTGGTGCATCCAGGAGTATATATATTTGTCTGTCTCTCACAGATGCAGTACCTGTTTCTTTGCAAGTACCAGTCGGTGTCCACTAGCAGCATCCACCATGGCTCGTCTGTTGCTCTTGACTGTCCTAGCCGTTCTTGCTACACTGGCAGCATGCGATGGTAAGTTCTGTTCGTGATGCCATCGGGGCGGTGGGGTAGCCGTGTGGTTAAAGCGTTGGCTCGTCACGCCGAAGACCCGTGTTCGCATCCTCAGATGGGTAGAATGTGTGAAGCCACTTCTGGCTTTCTCCACCGTGATGTTGCTGGATATTGCCAAAAGCGGCGTAAATCCATACTTATTCACCTACTCCATTCGCTAGTAAACCTATTCACTTCACAGTTCACATTCACGTGACCAATATGTCGTTTACAAATGCACTTCTGCCTGACCTTTGGGGAAGTTGTGAATCACGATTCGTGGTGTGATCTTCGCTCGATACTTAACTTATTGCACGGACTCTAGTTGGGGAGGTGGGGCAGTGGTAGAAGCGTTCGTTCGTCACGCCGAAGACCAGGTTTGATATCAGTGCAGGGGTACAATGTGTGAAGCCCATTTCTGGTGTCCCCCGTTGTGACATTGCTGGGATATTACTGAAAGTGCCATTAAACCAAAGTCACTCATTGTACCGGTAGTTAGGCGGGCTTTTTAAAATGTTTTTGATCGACAACTTGATATCTTCAGAAAATTCATAAACACAGCTTGCTTATGGTCGTGTTTAAATGATACAACTCACTCTGCTTTAGGTGAGAGACATTGTGAATGCTATGTATCTGCATGAGGTTTTAATGTGAAGTCTTTTTCCATTTGAGTCGGGGAAGCCTAGCGTTTAAAGGGTTCGCTCATCACGACGATCACCCATGTTCGATTCCCCACATAGGTACAATGTGTGAAGCCCATTTCTGGTGTCCCTACCGTGCTATTGCTAAAAGCGGCGTAAACCTGGACTAACTCAGTCACCTTTTCCAGTGGAAGAGGGAACTGCCACCAAGGCAACATTCCACAGTAAATTATGTTCTCAATTCCATAAGCTATACAAGTAATAAGTTTGCTTCTTTTAGATCGACCAACATCACTGAACTTTAATCGCCATATGTAGTGAATGGTCTGGTCCTTAGAACACGTCGAGTAGAATATTTTTCTTAATAGTCATTTGTTCTTAGCATACACACTTTATTTTACTTGAAAGCGACGCAAGGAGTTTTGAGGCAACAATTGAGGTTTTGGAGTGTTTGCTTACTCAGCACACACTCCGAAACGTCATGTTATTCACAATAAAGAAGTTGACACCCTTAAATCTTGCTTTTCTTATGCAATCCACTTTTGAAAATTAGCCACAACTGTATTTCCTAAAACATCTATCTGTTAAGTCACTAGTTTTGTCTGTCTGTCACATATACTAATCCCCATCAGCACACCAGCTGGAAACTAAACTTGCCATAATCTCATATGGGGAGTTACAATGAAAATATTAAAACTTCAAACCAAACTCAAGCCACGTTCTCTCCAACAATGTAAGACTCTGCGCTGACGTCGATGAGACAAACTTGTCAGTGGACGTACGGGTTCAATATTGCTTCATTTAATGTCATTTTAGAAGTTGACAATTACAACATAGAAGTAACATTTTTGGATAATAACTTCTTTTTTAGTTTTTGAGTCGACCACAACACCTTATATTTCTGAACATATTTGAGCATGTAGTAGTTGCGTTGATATCTGCGTTATATAAACATTATGTAATAGGAAATTAATACTACTAATAGTAACATTCAGTATGTGCTCATGGACGTTCGATACAGGTTCTTGAACTGTTGATAACCAGGGATGACAACGGTACAAGAATCTGTATTGAAACAACGCACTCACAACATAAAGAAGCTGATGTCCAGGTTTGTCTGTTTGTATATTGATATTTACTTCGCAGATGACTGCTACACCAAGCAGGACGGAATAGCAGTGTACAGTGGCACAAAATCTGAAACCGCCAGCGGAAAACCATGTCAGGCTTGGTCCAGCCAATCCCCGAACGAACACCCCTACGATCCCAGTGACTTCGACGTCACCAACGGCGCACCAAACCTCGGCTTCACCGGCGCTGGCAACTACTGCCGCGACCCTTCCGGAGGAGGCATGCCTTCATTGGGGTATTTATGGTGCTACACAGCCGACCAGCCAGGATGGGAAACATGCATGGTTCCGAAGTGTTCCTAGGTTTTCCAAGGTGTTCCTTGATGTTCCCAGGTTGTCCGAGACCGTCCTATGTGTTCCGTGGTGTTCATCTGTGTACAGAACTGAACCTAGGATATTAAAACAACATTTGAAATGTAAACTCTGTTCGTCTTGATAACATCGTACAGCATCGTTTCAATAATAAATATGCAATGAAAAAACTGTTATCGTTTTACATCTTTATACGGTACAGATCGTTTGACAGAAAGACCTGAACACATTTATTCCAGCATATGTTTTCAAGGCAGTTATTTTCCGTTAAGAAAGTTTCCTAGCATCATTAAGGCGCGCCGTACGAGCAGGATTCTAAAGAACAGGGTCCACTTGCCCAAAGCAATCTTAACGCCACCATGCACGTGAAGATAAGGGGTAGGACTGATCTTCAGTAAACTATGCTTGTCGCAAGAGACGACTACCGGCATCCGGAGGTCAGGCTCTGTGCCATCGTATCCAAGTTGCGGTGCTCACAGAATTATCTGATCCAGACTCGATTATTTAGAGACAAAGAGCTGTAATATTGCTGAGTGTGCCGTAAAACTAAACTCACTCACTCACTTAGCGCCAAAATGATCGTAAGTCCCATTCTGTAACACAGCCTTTTATGAAGTGTCCTCTAGTCCCTAAACATAAAGATAAGGACCTTCCTGGTTTTGTTGTCCTCTTCTTTCCAAGTTGAGATTGATAATTGTGCCGTTTGAGACTGACAATCAATGATCGAGGAGGAAAACAACGAGCCTATGATCAGGTGATCTGGATAAATACCTGACTGCATACATCCTGAATCACCTTTCTCACAATCAAGTCGTAAATCGTGTGCAAGTCCTGACAAAATGTCATGTCCTCTGAACTCATTGCGATCCTCAATTCAAATTAAGTTTCCCGTTTCCTTGTGCGAGGTTTGCGTCTCTTTCCCCACTGCCACAACTGGACGTCGGTGTTGTTACAGGTCTCCATGATAAGAATCATTTGGGTGATCCACACTTAGACAGAGGCCACTGGCCGACACAACTGGACCGTGTCCATTAGCAGATGGATCATAACGCCACTTTTGCTTCATCTGATCTTCGTCACACATTGCCATGGCAACAGGTCCTGTATCTTCCTGGAAACAAAATATATAGTTCTTGATTTCCCTGAGCTCTGTGTAGTCCCATAGTTGGTTCACTAGCTTCCCGCGGCACGGAAGTAAAGCAGTGGGTGATTTCAACTTCTCACTCGCAAAAGCGTCCCATCTCCAACAATGTAAGACTCAGGGCTGACGTTGGCAAGGTACCATTCAAAGGAATGACAGCGCAGATCCTGTCGAAGCTTAACCCTGTAAGAGATGTCGCCGATATCAGCCAAACTGCCGTCGAAGTTGCGGGCAAAGACGTTGTAGCTGTCCATCCAGACGTTGGCGATTCTGGCAATGTTTCGACTGAAGAAAGGCGGATTGGTGTCGTAGTATTTATGTGGATGATACATGTGGCCAACATTGGAGCAGGGGACTAACACCAGCCCTCCCCCGCACATCCAGGTTTTCAGATAGAGCTCTGTGTTCTCCGCACCCCACACCTCCAAGCCGGGGTCAAACTGTCCCAGCTTCCGAAACCATCTTTGACTGACAGCAAATACACATTCAATCATTGCAAGTGAATGAAAGTTGTCTGTTGGTCGTTTTCGTCTTAAAATTTCTCGCTGTGGAACCCTCATCCATGCAAATCGTAGTTCTGGGAAAGACACCCACTGCAATCGGATATCCTTTGTCAGGTTGATACCGAAGTCCAAGGGGTTAACACCGTAAATCAAAGGAGCAGTGATTATCGAATCATTTTAAGCAATCCTTGTCACCAGTGGTTCCAGCCATCCAGGAAAACATTCGCAATGTGCGTCCATGAACACTGCTACAGGAGCAGTAGACTGTTCAAAACCAATCATCCGTGCTCTTATCAAGCCCTGTCTGGACTCAGCTCGCAGTAGCTGCACCTTGCTGAATCGGGAGACATACTCCTCTAACGGTTCCTTCAGAACCTTGTCTGTAGATGCATCGTCCACTAAGATGATCTCCTTGATGAGATGAGGCGGGGTATTGTCCATGATGCTGTGGATAGTCCGTAACAGGACTGACCAGTGCTCGTTGTTGAAGATAATGACCACACTGGTTTCAGGGAGGTTGAGGTCTGTGTACAGCGAGTGGCATCCTTTAAGACGGATATCAGGCAGAGATCTCTGGACGGGAAGGAGACTGCTGGTATAAGTCGAGTACTCCCACTCCTCGAAACTCCTCTGGAACTTCTTGGCTTCTTCCTTGGTAAGTTTCGTCACATCCACCAACAACCCTGCACCACCGACTCCTGGGTCCACCAGGCCCATTTGGGCAAACACAAGTTCCACACTGGGATCGTCGGGATGGTGAAGACGTACCAAGGGATCTGACAATTCCCTAGACAATTCATTGCTATTCGTCAAAATTCATCATGAGGCACAAGGGAACAATATTTGCAAGTCTTAGAAATGTCTCTAACATATAAAACGGAACGAGAAAAATATTGCGCGTCTTGGTATTTCTCTGATTAAATATTGCACAAGCAGGGTCAAACACAGCAGTAAAAGGGGATTAATTGGTTTGCTATGTGTTTGTTGTGTGTTTCAACGATGTGACCTCAAGAAAGTATTCATGGTGAATTCTATTTATTTCAATCAACATTGTAAGTATTTCGGTTACACAATGAGATATCTTCATATTGTCACACACGCACGCACGCACGCACACACACACACACATACATACATATATACATACATACATAAACCCGACCGTTAAGATGATCGTATTGCACAAACTACCCGAGCATTACGCACAGGGTCCAGAGTCAGCGAGCGAGTGAACGAGTGAGTCAGTGAGTGGCGTTTCAGTATTTCCTCTATCACTACCATCTGATTTGGGTATTTGCTCCAAAAATTATACGTGAACAACCTCAAGGTTGAAAGCGCACACTACGTGCACTGAATCTAAACCACACACAATATTTCTTTATGACTATACACAACGTTTGTTAATCCAGTAGAACATAAAGATAAAAGCGACAAAACATTCCCACATCCATTGTTATGCCATGAGCTTCCGTTTGAAACACCACGAAACAGTGCCGATACCCAGCTTTAGCGAAAAGGTGAGCATATCCTGCCCCATTGGCAGTAACCCGTCATAAACACTCGCAAATGCATGTCAAGTTGAATGGCATTTACACTGTTCACTGAAATAATTGTCCAATTCAACTTAAACATACTTTGGGTTATTACTCGAATTCATAACGGAAGGTGGATATTGTTATGCTAACTATTTTGTAATATAATAATTGTTTGTTTTACTGAATAATAATATACACAGAATGCAAATGAAATGCTAATAATAATGTCAATCATTTTCTGGTTGCCAAAGAAGTTCATAAGAAATTATATTCAAATCACTCAAACATGTCATCTCCATTATTGCCAGTGCAATATCTTGATAGATGCCAACATTTGCATGCTGTTTGCACTGAATGGATTACATTTGGGCCAATTGTACTCGGACAAAGACTCTTTCGTGAGAATTGGCAGAGCATCTGTTGCAATTGAGAGAAAGATCAATGGTTGATTATATTTAAAATCGTAATCGCATCACCCACGTCTACATTTGTCTTGTGATAACGACGTGGGCAGCATCAACTGCGTTGCATCATTACAACAGCATCCAACATGGCTCGTCTCTTGCTAGTCGTCACCCTGGCTACCCTTGCCTCACTGGCAGCAGGCAATAGTAAGTTCTGTTCTTAATACTATTGACCTCAGGTGTGCAATTCCACTTGTAAATGACCTTTTCAGAATTTGTCAAATCATACATGTGGGTTTCAGGTGATGAGCAACTTCGTTTCACGAACTTGAGAAGTATTTTAAGTGAAGCAGTTTCTCATATTGTGAACTTTCATTCGAAATAATCTTTCCGAAATTCAATATTGAATTTGACTGTCACGACTCGAATACTTTCGAATTGTTCCATTTATATGATCATAAACTACTTTCATTTGTATCCTCCTGCAGTAAAAGCATTTATTGGAAAGTCTTTTTGTATTTCATTTAAGCCCCGAGGTTTTGCATTCTGGATATTTGTAAATTTAACATTACATACTGGTAGCAGAAATGAAAATGAAATTCCTGGACAAGTGAGTTCAAATGCAGCTACGAAAGAATACCTTAGGACCTGCAGCTCTCGAGATTTAGGTCAAACACTGGATCAGCATAATTTAAGAGCTCAGCCAGCTATTTAAAAGGATTGAAGATGTTTAGAATTAATAGTAATAGCAAAATGGAAACATCGGTAGTGCGCTGAAGGCAGATAATACTATCTTTATCAGACACATTTCAGAATTACTTTCTGTGTCAGACAAGGATGCTGGTTTGGTCCGTGACTTTTTATTGACGAATTAGTGTTATTTGTGAACAGATCTTTAGAAGATGGAATCACGAATGCGAAGAATATTTGTAGATAATCTTATTCATATGACTCATACATTGCTGAACGAATGAACAAGAAAATAATTTTCGAAAATGGAATCGTTCAACAAGTGTTCGCTGTTTTATATTGAAATTCGTTGTATCCAGTAAGAGTGTGTAAATGCTTACTATTTAGGACTGGAATATGTGGAAAATTTTCCTTCCTCCAAAACATTGTCTAAGGAATGTGTCTCAGTATTATCTTAAGTTATCTTGAAGTTTTGCATGGTATATTGTGTAAGGTATATTACATATCCAATAACATCACTTTGAGTTAGGTTATATCTTCGCAGTGTGATCTACATAGCAGTGTGTATATAGGAATCTGTTTGCATCCATGTTTAAATCTAAATCGTCGAAAACAACAAAGTTGCTTCGCAGAATAAAGATGCCTACCTTGGGTGAGCCAGGATCCTGAGATTGTACTTTGCCAGGAATGTTCCATGGCGTTTCAGCAAAGTTGCAAAAGTCTCAAACCTCAATCCGGACTTCAAAGAATACTTTTCAATTCTTCCTTTAATCAGACACGAATGTCAAAATATTATGAACTGTGTTTACGTACCATATTCACTGATATTGACTTTCACTTCACAGCTGAATGTTATACCAAGCAAGGGATAACAGCAGTGTACGGTGGTACTACAGGGGTAACCGACGAGGGAGTTGCATGTCAGCCCTGGTCCAGCAAGACCCCAAACAATCACGCCTTTCTCCCTGAGCACTTCGACATCACCAACGGTGCCCCATCATCAGCCTATCCTGGGAACTACTGCCGTGACCCATCTGGACCAAACTCACCCCCACTTGGATATCTCTGGTGCTACACTGCTAATGGAGTGGGATGGGGGACATGTGATATTCATAAGTGTTCATAAGTGTACCTAAATGAAGCTTGAACTTTAAAACAAGTTCGAATCATGAATCTTGTTTCAAAAATAAATATAAAATGACAAAAGTAAAACTTACGTCTGTCTTGCATGTTCTTGTGGGATATATCATATTCGATTTTTATTTATTTATTTTATGTTTTTTATTTATGTTATGTTTTACAGATTAAGATAGAAATGCAGCAGAGAGGGTTCCATTCTCTTCCCACAGAGGTTACTTGTCATATCTTCCAACGTAACCTTTGCTCTAATACGACCCTTTCATGGTGCGAGTGTTCAAGACTCGTGATTGGAGGCAATCAGATTTAGTAGTGCAATCGGCGACCTTGTTTCAAAAGTGATCGTTCGCAAGATCTCGGTAATTTCCGGAAGCATCGTGAAAACAGTCAAGTCATATTTGTTTCTCCACATTGCTTCCATTTGTCAAGTTGAATCTAGGTCCATGTAACACGTGTTCTGATTGGACAGAAAATGGGAACTAAATCTGCTACTATCTTTTGCCGCTAGGGGATATTATGAGAACAGTATTAGAACAGAGGTTCGTAGAAAGATATGACAAGTAACCTCTGTGGGAAGAGAATGAGAGGGTTCCTGTGATCCTGGAAAAATCAGGGTGGTGAAGCTCATCATCATCTCAGGGCCCTTACCCCCTCGACACGCAGGCTAGACAGCGAATGGGACTTCTCCCAGGAAACGCAGTCTAGTCGAACCCACAAAGAACTTTTCGGAGAATAAGAAGGCTCCCCAACACTACAGCCTTCTGCATTAATTGTATTGTCAGGGGGGGCTGTGCTCTCGGTGGAGAACTAGGGCACTCTCCTGATCTGCACCAAGAAAACGGGAGGTACCATATCAAGGGTACCGAGAACAATGGAGAGCCTGATGACAGTGTACTTGGTATGCAAGCTAGACATTTCAAAGGCGAGGTCCGCATATTTAGCATGCTTTTCCGCCTTGCCAATCACATTGCTGTCAAAAGTGCCTGAAAATTCAATGATATGAATAAATTCATTGGCTTTATCAAAAAGGGCAAGATGGGGTCATTTTGTAAATATACCACTCTCTCCGACTTAAAATATACTATAATACACTTTTAAATAATACAAGATTGTCCACGTTTGCAGTTGAAATATCAAGCCCGTCTCGTGACGACAACATCTTTTCGTAAACTTTGCTTGATTTCTAAATTCAAATTTCAGGCTAGTCTATTATTTTGTGGGGTAGTAAAATATGAAAACTATTTTGTACACTGATCACGTACGTCTACAAGGTTCACGTAGGCCGTAGTATTCAGCATTCCTCTACATTCTTTCTTCTCATTCTATCAATATGGCGTACGTACGTACGAGTAACTTCCCACAAGGCGCACCAGAAACCAAAAGTCGTGGGTTCGAATCCTAGTTTGCTCTGATAATCAAGGTTTGTCTGTACCATACTTGACTAACGCTTCGTCTTAGAAGGTATCATAGAAACGAACAATTCCTTTCAGTTTGGAGAAGGGAGGTTTTCCTGGGGACCTAGACTAGCTTCATTTCGGGCATAGTCCCTGTAGAATGGATTAGGTACAAGAGGAACTAATGTCGCGGAGAGACTGTGAGACAGACTAAGCTTTGTGAAATGGGTTAATTTGTGTAAGTAATGAAATCAATTCAGTAATTTAGTTAATTTTTAAAACCGTGGTTCAGAACACAAAAACGTAAAGCTAATGAGTATTGTTTCACGCCATTTGGAGCAATGTCTCAGGAGAACCACGGCGGAGGACGCCAGAAATGGGCTTCACAAGTTGAACCTGTGGGGAATCGAACACGAGGATTCAGCCTGACGAGCGAACGCTTTTATTATCAGACCCCCTCGGAAGAAATGTAAACGAGACAAATGCCTGATGACTTTCCAGTTGTGATTTACACAAAGTAACAAGCAAGATCACTATGAAAGAGTGAACGAATTCATCTATTGAACCTGTGTGGGGAATCTACCTTGGGTCTTGGGCGTGAGGAGCGGACTGTTTAGCCATTAGGCTATCTCTCCGCTCTCACTATCATGAAAACCGGAAGTTGTGAGAGTAAGCAATGAAATGAACATTGTTAGAAGTAAACAACACTGTAAATGTCATCTTCATTTTACCATTGTAAATTAACATAATCATATTTTAAATTACACATATAAGAATCATTGCGTATTTATAGTTGTATTTTAGGAAAGAATTTACCCAACTATATTCGTAAACATAAATGTGAGTGTCAGTCCGCCACCCTTTTTGGTTTTTAAATATTATGAAAAAGAACAAAACACGGAATTGTTTAGTACCTATTTCTTTTAAATTTCTTGGAGATTTATATAATTTGCTAACATCTCAAAATTCACGCCGCTGTCAGGAATATTCCAGTTATATGGTAGCAGTCTGTAGTTAACCAGGTAATCCAGTGATCAACAGCATGACCATCTGTGCAAATGGAATACGGTGACATGTGTCAACCAAGTCAGCGAGTCTGACCACCCGATCCCGTTAGTCGCCCATTCAACAAGCATGAATTGCTGAAGACCAATTCTAACCCGGATCTCTAAGGGTACCGATCGAATTTTGTGACGTATACGACAATTATCCTGTGTTGAATGAATACATAATATGATATATAATAATAATTATTATTATTTTATCTTGTTCCCATTATTCAGATGTACATCAGTGAAATAGGGATGGACTGCCGAAAAGAACAACAGCAAACAACAAACAACCTCAGATCGAGCTAGCTGAACTAGGGATTTCTATTCATAGTAATTGTTTCTCACGGGAAGGTTCAGGTGTCAGATTTGGACATACACGCGGTAAAACCATGATAAATCTCTGTTAAAAGCAGGTTTATATACATCACTTATGGCATTTATATGAATCACTATCAAACTAGTGATGACACCAGGAACACGAACAGGTGGGTTTATTCTGCCCCACGATCACTTACATATTATAGTTTATAACGGTGAGGTGGGGTAGCCTAGTGGTTAAAGCGTTCGCTCGTCACGCCGAGAACCTGGGTTTGATTCCCCACATGGGTACAATCTGTGACGCTTATTTCTGGTGTGACCCGCCGTGATGTTGCTGGAATGTGGCTAAAGGTGGCGTACTATTGTTATTAATATTGTTATTATCAAACTGTGAATCAATTATCATCCACGATGTCCAGTCATGTTAACTTTCTAGTCAAGTGAAACGCATTAAAGTTTTAACATCACCCAAAGCTGTCAACGATTTAAATGTGAGAGTGCAATGCCTTCATACCCCAGGCATTCCTGGTTACATGAACGTAACTACAAGACTATATTCCAAACATTTACGCTCCTCGTTACAGCCGTATTTTTAATAAGTGTCTAAAGACGTGTAGAATTTACACTTCGTGGATTTCAGCAAAGCTTTCTTTTGTCGAACAAAGGCTGTTTCGGATGTATGTCGCAATTACGTTGGCCTAACATCTGTCACATGTGACAGAAAGGTTAATGGGGAATTAATTTTCAATAGAAATTCATCTACCTAAACGATTGTGTGAATGTCACGACGTGTGTGTTGCCTGCTCTGTTTAAACGTGCCATAAGGTGTAGAGTGTACAGCGTCCAACATGGCTCGTCTCCTGGTCTTAACAACCCTGGCTGTTTTTGTGTCACTAGCAACATGCAATAGTAAGTGGTAGTTATAATTGTGTGTACTAAGAGTTCGAATCTTAAAAATCCACAGTTCATTACTCTAAAAAATTCCTAAAGACGGTTTCCTCATGATAATCATACAAGCCACTTTACATTTAGCAGAGATTGCTTACGAATTTTATATATCTATATGATTTTTCTTATATACCACTTTTCCAATGGGAGAAAGACGGTGATCTTGACCTCGAAGCAGCGCTCATAAGTAAGTGTGAGTGAGTGAGTTTAGTTTTACTTCGATTTTAGCAATATTCCAGCAAGTATCACAACGTGGGGCTCGAGAAATGGCTTCACACATTGCACCCATGTGGGGAATCCAATCCGGGTGTTTGGCGTGACTAGCGACTTTAACCACAAGGCAACCCCACCGCTCTTCGCTCATTAGTGTATGTAGAGCAGATTTTGATGTTCATACGTTTTTCAAGAGCCTATTCTTGAAATGAGGTGAACACTAAGTTTCAGATTCTTTGAGAGACTAAAATATTCTTCGGGAACCTCCGAGAATTCTCCAGCGAAGAATACTGAAGCGCCATTTCTCAACTTTAGCACCATTATATCCTTTGCCATACACCAGGACAAGTCAGAGTTTACACCAGAGTTTAGCTTAATGCCTCTAAAGAATATCCTCTGAACAATCCATCCTTGTGAACAAAACGGAACAAAATTACATTTTAACTTTGGTTTAATGGGCTTAGTTTAAGGCCGCTGTTAGCAATAGTCTACCAATATCACAGCGGGGGACACCGGAAATCCTACTTAGGATTGACAACAGACAGTCCACAGCAAACTGGAAATTTGTCTTATCTGTTTGACACTTCTTCTAAACACCTTCCAACCGCGGCCAACTGATTGTTAATAGCACTTCATATCGCCCCAGATTCATAAAAAACATTGAAATACCTCCCGACAATTTTCGTGCTCGCCATTTTGACGTCGGGTATTTTGATGTGACACGTCAGTATAAATGACTGGCCGTTTTGGTCTTTTTTTCTTTAAGACAGGCCGTCAGGGAAGTAAGATAGTCAAGTGTTAAAGGACCACGAAACTCAATTTTTTGGTACTCTTTTTATCACTGCACATGAAAGACTTCTGGTTAGTCATAAACGGAGCACCATATTTTTAAACAAAACAAAACATGTAGTTAATTAGTACCAAGCGCTTACCACATACCACAGACACGGTTACGGAACACTGTCGCCACAGAACCGGACGTGACGTAATAGAAGGAACGATTTCCAATTAATTGTATAGAAAATGTGTAGCAAGCCCGTCATTTTGCTGATTTCTCCACGTCACCAAAGACATGCCGAAATGTTGTGTTGCCGTCAATTGTTCCTTGGGGTCGGGTGATGGTGTCACTATGCACAGATTTCCACCGAACCCCGTAGTTGTGGTATATACTAAATCGGATGGTTCGCCCCCTACCACGCATCCAGGATAGAAAATGGGAGTTCAAGTTTCATCGAGTTTATAAAATAAAGACTGCTTACTACTCATTGCTGACCAAAAGGGGTTTGCATGAATATAACGCTTTCTTCCTCGGACGCGAGGTTGTGGTCGAAGTGCCAATATTATCAAACTAAAAGTGCTTGATGGTTCAACTTCTTTATTGTACAAGGTCACAACGTTTCGAGACAGATTCTAGTCTCTTCTTCAGGTGAGGTGAGGAAAAAACTGAAGGGTTGTAGTATATATACACATAACAGTAGACCTATAACAATGGTTAACAAGATATACAGGTTTGTATTGATTTTTACCTGTAACTCGTTAACCTAATCAACACAAGTCTGCACACCAATCAGTTGAAGCCTGTACATAAGTTGAAGCCTGTACATCAATCAATCGAAGCCTGTACATCAATCAATACAAACCTGTATATCTTGTTAACCATTGTTATAGGTCTACTGTTATGTGTATATATATTACAACCCTTCAGCTTTTTCCTCACCTCACCTGAAGAAGAGACTAGAATCTGTCTCGAAACGTTGTGACCTTGTATAATAAAGATGTTGAACCATAAAGCACTTTTAGTTTGATTCATCCAACTTCTAAAAATGCCTTTGAAACAACTGCCAATATTATCGTAAATAATATTGTATCGGCCCCCGCCTCGATTCACTCGAAGAGTGAAATTGTTATGTTATAAGCAATGTCATGTAAAATCCTAATGTCCATCAATTAAATACATATTTTACTATCAGTGAAAAGTAATTTTGATGAAAAGAAACTTAAACAGCATTTATCTTCATACGGGGCGCCGCCATTTTTGAAAATGGCACGGGCTAAAAGTCGGTTAGAATTATTGAGATTATGGTTTGTTTTCGTCAAGTTAGAAAATCCAAACTACTTTTTACCAGTAGTTTAATGTGTATTTGAATCATGGCCAAAAGCATTTTGGATGACACAACTTGTAACATAACGATTTCTTCCACGGACGCAAGGTGGGGGTCGAAGTGACATTAATATTGCTAATTATGTTGCGAAATTGTTATGTTATAAGCAATGTAATGTAAAATCATATTGTCCATCGATAAAATACATATTTTACTACCAGTAGAAAGTAATTTTGATTTTGTAAGTCTATGGAAACAAACTTAAATAGCATTCATTCTCAGACAGGGGGAGCCATTCTTGAAAATCGTGAAGTCACGGACTAAAGTCCATTTGAGATTATGGTTTATTTTCATCAAGAAAATCGAAACTACTTTCTACTAGTAGTTAAATATGTATTTGAATGATGTCCAAAAGGAATTTGCACAACATAGCTTGTAACGTAACATAAGCGAGGTCGGGGTCGAAGTGAAAATACTGCGCGATAAATTTCTACACTTGCTAAATTTACTTGGTTTGTAAACGTTCACTCACCAGTATGTAGACAGTTGTCAATATACGTCTCTATATTTGGTCTCATGATCCTAATTACTTTATAATCATACTTGTATGGATATTGAAACTTAACAGAAAGAAACGATCTGCGAATGTATAACAGGAATGTAATATCTAGACATTTTATAGTTTGCCTATATCAGGGATACTCTACAACAGGGATAGGTCACTCGCTTGTTTTCTTTACCATTTGTGCCAATTAACATGTGCCTCGTCATGCTCAAACGCACACAGTGATTTGGCTCGTTCCCAGCGCAACTTCAGTTGTATTTAACAGAACTTCTGCCAGCTTATTGTATCTGTCGGAATTTTACAATGAATGGATGAATGAATTACTGTAAGAATTAAGAGGAAGAATTATATGTGAACGAATGAAAGGATAAGAATTAAAAGAAAGAAGTACATATGTGAATGAATGAAAGAACTAATAATACACCGTGGTCTCCCCTCCCAAAACATGCTAAAGAACGCAAAAGTATCGCGAGAACACGTGTTAACATCAGCTGTCCTTTTAAAAAATCTACTTTGAGACATTTTTGTTTACATCAATAATTAATTCAGATGTCTTATTGCATGTGGGGAATGGAATGCACATTAACAAAATGTTAAATGACACTGTCACACTGCCCTCAAAAATAAAGTGTAAAACTGTCAAAAGCGTTCTAAAACATCTTTCCCGTTTTGTCAAATAATAAGATCAACAAGAAGTTATGGAACTATAACTCTCAAGCATCAATGGCGAATCAGGTCAGATCGGCGATGTGTCATATTTTTCACACACCTCCAATACACCCAAACATTCCTTTTTAGATGATAAACGTATCACTGTTGCTTGCAAACACATTTCACCTTATAGTATATTCCCCTCATATGAATTAAAGATGTATGTGAAAGATGTTTTTGAAGAAATAACTAGAAACACTCAAACAACGACGTGTTGCATTTCAATGGAGGATGAGAAAAGATCGGCGAAATGTCATATTTTTCACACACCTCAATTACAGCTTAACAATTTATTAAGTCATAAAACTGTCACCATTACATGGAAATACTAATGGCATGTTTTCCTTCTAAAAATTAAACGAATGTGTGAAAGAAGTTTCATCGGCACAATTTAGTCTATCTTCGCGGTGCATCGAGAAGAGAATAGAAGAGCTATAACATACCGACTGTAAACTTTAATACAAATATGCTGCCCTAATACGGACACTAATACAAATTATTTGACTTAAACTGAAGTGACAAAATAGTTAACCTTTCTTCTACATGTAGGATTTCAGTTGTTACAACACTCAGCGAACTTAATCAGTTGTTGAAAATAAACCGAACTCAATCTTAAATACTACTCTGCCACCATATTGGCTACACTGGTTACGTAACGACCCGAGACATACGTTCAACGGCTTTTCGAGGAGTTTCTTCTCCCCCTTCATATAGGCTCCCTGCCTATATGAATCATAATTCGCACGCACGTCCTAGTGTATGTCGTCTGTATCATTACAACTTCACGACGAAAACAACGATTCTGTTGAAAGTTACGACAACTTAATAAAAACAAAATGCAAATATTAAAATTAAAACAAATTAAAGTTATAGGTGCAATGTCAGGCTCTTACTTTGTTCGAGGAATGTATCCATCAATATCCACAAAAACGAGTGATATAGAAATCATCTGCAGATTTCCCAAGTGATGTGTCTTTCAACAATCGAATATACGAAATGTATCGTTTCAGGTTTTTCACATTGCTGTATAGTCTCATTGGTCACCCAAGATAGCACACCTGAAAACTAATTGCATAATGCAACATATGTCATATTTGGGATTTCACTTTCTTAGTGAAGTACAAATTCTAGTACTTTTTTCGGTTGAGTCCCATCCGGGATTCGAACCCGCACCCTCAGAGTCAGGCACCTAATCGCCAGCACACAAAGTCAGCCGCCTAGCCCGCTCAGCCACCGCGACTTCCACAAAAATGAAAGTCGGACAACTGGTAGTCTAGACTGCGTACTTTGTGTACCCCTCTGATGAGTGTAAATTGGCACGGCTCCCACGGCCGAAAGCTATGATTACACGATGCCATTTAGAAAGTGGTCAAATGCAACATATGTCATATTTGGGATTTCACTTTCTTAGTGAAGTACAAATTCTAGTACTTTTTTCGGTTGAGTCCCATCCGGGAAAGTGAAATCCCAAATATGACATATGTTGCATTTGACCACTTTCTAAATGGCATCGTGTAATCATAGCTTTCGGCCGTGGGAGCCGTGCCAATTTACACTCATCAGAGGGGTACACAAAGTACGCAGTCTAGACTACCAGTTGTCCGACTTTCATTTTTGTGGAAGTCGCGGTGGCTGAGCGGGCTAGGCGGCTGACTTTGTGTGCTGGCGATTAGGTGCCTGACTCTGAGGGTGCGGGTTCGAATCCCGGATGGGACTCAACCGAAAAAAGTACTAGAATTTGTACTTCACTAAGAAAGTGAAATCCCAAATATGACATATGTTGCATTTGACCACTTTCTAAATGGCATCGTGTAATCATAGCTTTCGGCCGTGGGAGCCGTGCCAATTTACACTCATCAGAGGGGTACACAAAGTACGCAGTCTAGACTACCAGTTGTCCGACTTTCATTTTTGTGGAAGTCGCGGTGGCTGAGCGGGCTAGGCGGCTGACTTTGTGTGCTGGCGATTAGGTGCCTGACTCTGAGGGTGCGGGTTCGAATCCCGGATGGGACTCAACCGAAAAAAGTACTAGAATTTGTACTTCACTAAGAAAGTGAAATCCCAAATATGACATATGTTGCATTTGACCACTTTCTAAATGGCATCGTGTAATCATAGCTTTCGGCCGTGGGAGCCGTGCCAATTTACACTCATCAGAGGGGTACACAAAGTACGCAGTCTAGACTACCAGTTGTCCGACTTTCATTTTTGTGGAAGTCGCGGTGGCTGAGCGGGCTAGGCGGCTGACTTTGTGTGCTGGCGATTAGGTGCCTGACTCTGAGGGTGCGGGTTCGAATCCCGGATGGGACTCAACCGAAAAAAGTACTAGAATTTGTACTTCACTAAGAAAGTGAAATCCCAAATATGACATATGTTGCATTTGACCACTTTCTAAATGGCATCGTGTAATCATAGCTTTCGGCCGTGGGAGCCGTGCCAATTTACACTCATCAGAGGGGTACACAAAGTACGCAGTCTAGACTACCAGTTGTCCGACTTTCATTTTTGTGGAAGTCGCGGTGGCTGAGCGGGCTAGGCGGCTGACTTTGTGTGCTGGCGATTAGGTGCCTGACTCTGAGGGTGCGGGTTCGAATCCCGGATGGGACTCAACCGAAAAAAGTACTAGAATTTGTACTTCACTAAGAAAGTGAAATCCCAAATATGACATATGTTGCATTTGACCACTTTCTAAATGGCATCGTGTAATCATAATTGCATAATGTGCGTCATTCTTTTAAAAAAGTAATTAGTTAGCCAATAGTCAATCAATGTATTGGCGGTTAATCCTTTGAAAGAAGGGTGTTGTTTTCACATAGATACAGATACAACAGAGTGTATTCAGTATAGATTAGTAAATGTACATACATAAGCACTACCTTTTGACAAAACCCCCATTTAAATCCCCCTGAAACTAATTAATCAATCAGCGTGTTATCGGTTAATTCTTTGATCGATCCAGACACAAGAAATGCCAAATGGGGGCCTTTGTCGGGTAATCTAAGTGGCGTTACCACTAATTATACCTGTTATAAATTCATTAACTGAGCATCAAGTGAATGATGACAAATAACGTGTAGGTTTACACCACCTAACACAGATTACAACCTAGCGACACCAAGTGATTTTGACAGAATCGTCTATGAAAACAAGGGTTGTAACTCGAAAACTAGGCAAAGCAGGAGACAAAACTAAGTCATAGTAGATTGTGAGAACATATAGCTTTCATTTTTCATAACAGCTTTCGCGATTTCAGGTTTGTGCAAACCTGTGAACGAAATAATTTACCCCTGAAATGTAGATGAATTCTGCACAGACCCTCATTTCTATACCTACTATTACGTCACGGAGACGAGTCGCTCTGATTGGTTCAAATTTCGTTTATTATTATTATTTTTACAGATTAGAATGAAAATGCAGCAGAGAGGGTTCGGGTGATCCTGGCACAGTCAGGCTGGTCAAGCTCATCATCAGCTCAGGGCCCTCGCCCCCTCTACACGCAGCCCAGACAGCGAATGGGACTTCTCCCAGGAAACACTGCCTAGTTGAACCCACCAAGAACTTTCCGGAGAATATGGAGGCTCCCCAACACTGCAGCCTTCTGCATTACCCAGATTGTCAGAAGGGCTGTGCTCCCAGTGGAGAACCCGGGCACTCTCCTGATCTGCGCCAACAGATCAGGAGGTACCAAACCAAGGGCACCGAGAACAATGGGGAGCCTGACGACAGTGTACTTGGGATGCAATCGAGACATTTCAAAGGCGAGGTCCGCATATTTATCATGCTTTTCCTGAATCTTGCCAATCACATTGCTGTCAAAAGGGACAGAAAATTCAATGATATAAATAATTTCATTGGTTTTATCAAAAAGGACAAGATCAGGTTTGTTGGCTGGAATTCGTCTCAGGCTGTATATTGGCCTATTCCAGAGAAGTTTAAAAGCATCATTTTCCAGGACGCCCTGGACATGTTCAGGGTCATACCATGGATGGACCTCGGAGTCAAAGCCACAGGCATGGCGGAGACGATAATAAAAGCAGCGAGCCATGCCATCATGTCTTTTAAGATAAGCTGTTTGTGCCAAGGAAGGGCATCCACTAACAAGGTGTTGGACAGTCTCTGTAAATTGATTGCAAAGACGACATTTCATATTGACGTTTTCTTTAAGAATCACATTCTGGCGATTGCGAGTGGGAAGTGACTGGTCCTGAGCAGCAAAAAGGAAGCCCTCAGTTTCACATTTGAGACCAGCCGACTTCATCCAGGCGAAGGAGTCGGTTGGATTGCTGTTCTGTTCCACACACTGCATATACACACGATGCAGTGGCTTCTCAGACAGTTTCTCCACAAAGGACCGACTCTGGGCAGATTTGGTGAAAGACTTCACCTGGTTTACTCCCATCGCTGTACCGTCCAGCAGTACATCGCCATCAACAAAATCAACTTCAAATTTCAAATTGTGTCCAACAACCTTGGCACGCTTAAAGTAGCTGTGGAATTCCTTGCTTTCATCATGAATCTTGACGTGCATCACCAGAGGATCATCTGACAAATAAATATGTGCAAAAGTACACAATAAAATTCTGTCATGAAGAGCTTCCACATTAATCAAACCCCGACCTCCCGAATTGATTGGCATATATAAACGATTAAGAGAGGAGCGAGGGTGGTGTGCTCTGTTATCAGACATGATCCTTCTGGTCAGGCGGTCAAGACTCTGGATGTCTTGTTTTGTCCAATCAACCACTCCAAAGGAGTAGGAGAGGACTGGCACAGCAAAAGTATTGGTGGCTTTGACTTTGTTTCGAGCATTTAGCTCTGAACTCCAGATTTTCTTTAAACGAGATTTATACTCGGCCCGAAGTTTATCTTGAATCTGGGCATTCTGGAGCTTGTCTCGAACTTGCATTCCAAGATAGGTGTAGGCCTGATCTTCCACAAGATGCTCAATAACTCCTCCCCCTTGTAACTTGACCGATCCATCATTAGTTACCTTGCCACGTTTCAGATGAAGTGTATTACATTTGTCGAGTCCAAACGTCATGCCAATATCATTAGAGAAGGACTCGACAAGGAGAACCTGTTCTTTCAAATTGGTCTCTCCTTTGGCAAGGAGCTCGATGTCATCCATATAGAGGAGATGAGTAAGAGGTGTTGGGGATCTGTGCTGAGGAGGTCCGGGATGGTACCCTTCCTCCCCGTTGAGCAGGAAACTCAAAGGATTTAGAGACAGACAAAAAAGCAATGGACTGAAGGAGTCCCCCTGAAATATTCCCCTTCTGATTGGAATAGACTCCGAAGTCTGCACCTCTCCTTGCGAGTACATCTCAAGTTGAGTCGACCAGCAACTCATTAAAGACTTGAGTAAATGAAGTAGTCGCTCAGGGAGGTCAATACACTGAAGAGACTTCAGAATCCATTCGTGAGGGACAGAGTCGTATGCCTTTTTGTAGTCTATCCAGCACATGGAGAGGTTGCGGTGGTATGTTTTAGCCTCTTCCAAAATCATTTTCTGTACAAGAAGTTGATCCTTGCACCCCCAACATCCCTTTCTCGCCCCCTTCTGCTCTCTGTAAATTATCTCATTGGAAGAGCAGTAAGATGACACGAGGTTTGACAAACACCCTGTGAATAATTTATATTGAGTATTTAGACATGTGATAGGGCGGAAGTTTTTGGGATCAGTCAAGTCTCCCTTTTTGGGAAGGAGTATTGTGCGACCTTTGCAGAACCATGGAGGAACATCACCTGTATCCACAAGAGAATTGAAACAGTGAAGGAGTGGTGCTTGGACACAGGGAAACAGTTTCCAGTACCGGTTTCGAATGCCATCAGGCCCTGGAGCTGTATTAGATTTGGACATCTTTATAACAGTCTTCAGGCAATCTGGGGAGATGTAACAGACATTATTATTATTATTATTATTATTATTATTATGTTTTACAGATTAAAAATTGAAATGCAGCAGAGAGGGTTCGGGTGATCCTGGCACAGTCAGGCTGGTCAAGCTCATCATCAGCTCAGGGCCCTCACCCCCTCTGCACGCAGCCCAGACAGCGAATGGGACTTCTCCCAGGAAACACTGCCTAGTCGAACCCACCAAGAACTTTTCGGAGAATATGAAGGCTCCCCAACACTGCAGCCTTCTGCATTACCCAGATTGTCAGAAGGGCTGTGCTCCCGGTGGAGAACCCGGGCACTCTCCTCATCTGCATCAAGAGATCAGGAGGTACCAAACCAAGGGCACCGAGAACAATGGGGAGCCTGACGACAGTGTACTTGGGATGCAAGCGAGACATTTCAAAGGCGAAGTCCGCATGTTTATCATGCTTTTCCTGAATCTTGCCAATCACATTGCTGTCAAAAGGGACAGAAAATTCAATGATATAAATAATTTCATTGGCTTTATCAAAAAGGACAAGATCAGGTTTGTTGGCTGGAATTCGTCTCAGGCTGTATATTGGCCTATTCCAGAGAAGTTTGTAGCTGTCATTTTCCAGGACGCCCTGGACATGCTCAGGGTCGTACCATGGATGGACCTCGGAGTCATACCATGGATGGACCTCGGAGTCAGTTATTATTATTTTTTACAGATTAAAAATTGAAATGCAGCAGAGAGGGTTCGGGTGATCCTGGCACAGTCAGGCTGGTCAAGCTCATCATCAGCTCAGGGCCCTCACCCCCTCTGCACGCAGCCCAGACAGCGAATGGGACTTCTCCCAGGAAACACTGCCTAGTCGAACCCACCAAGAACTTTTCGGAGAATTATTATTATTATTATTATTATTTACAGATTAGAATGAAAATGCAGCAGAGAGGGTTCGGGTGATCCTGGCACAGTCAGGCTGGTCAAGCTCATCATCAGCTCAGGGCCCTCGCCCCCTCTACACGCAGCCCAGACAGCGAATGGGACTTCTCCCAGGAAACACTGCCTAGTCGAACCCACCAAGAACTTTCCGGAGAATATGGAGGCTCCCCAACACTGCAGCCTTCTGCATTACCCAGATTGTCAGAAGGGCTGTGCTCCCGGTGGAGAACCCGGGCACTCTCCTCATCTGCATCAAGAGATCAGGAGGTACCAAACCAAGGGCACCGAGAACAATGGGGAGCCTGACGACATTGTACTTGGGATGCAAGCGAGACATTTCAAAGGCGAG
The DNA here is from genome assembly GCF_037392515.1 of Haliotis asinina. Taxonomy (NCBI): domain Eukaryota; kingdom Metazoa; phylum Mollusca; class Gastropoda; order Lepetellida; family Haliotidae; genus Haliotis; species Haliotis asinina. The sequence continues at coordinate 22,694,708 of NC_090295.1, forward strand.
GTCCGCATATTTATCATGCTTTTCCTGAATCTTGCCAATCACATTGCTGTCAAAAGGGACAGAAAATTCAATGATATAAATAATTTCATTGGCTTTATCAAAAAGGACAAGATCAGGTTTGTTGGCTGGAATTCGTCTCAGGCTGTATATTGGCCTATTCCAGAGAAGTTTGTAGCTGTCATTTTCCAGGACGCCCTGGACATGCTCAGGGTCGTACCATGGATGGACCTCGGAGTCAAAGCCACAGGCATGGCGGAGACGATAATAAAAGCAGCGAGCCATGCCATCATGTCTTTTAAGATATGCTGTTTGTGCCAAGGAAGGGCATCCACTAACAAGGTGTTGGACAGTCTCTGTAAATTGATTGCAAAGACGACATTTCATATTGATATTTTCTTTAAGAATAACATTCTGGCGATTGCGAGTGGGAAGTGACTGGTCCTGAGCAGCAAAAAGGAAGCCCTCAGTTTCACATTTAAGACCCGCCGACTTCATCCAGGCGAAGGAGTCGCTTGGATTGCTGTTCTGTTCCACACACTGCATGTACACACGATGCAATGGCTTCTCAGACAGCTTCTCCACAAAGGACCGACTCTGGGCAGACTTGGTGAAAGACTTCACCTGGTTTACTGCCATCACTGTACCGTCCAGCAGTACATCGCCATCAACAAAATCAACTTCAAATTTCAAATTGTGTCCAACAACCTTGGCACGCTTAAAGTAGCTGTGGAATTCCTTGCTTTCATCATGAATCTTGACGTGCATCACCAGAGGATCATCTGACAAATAAATATGTGCAAAAGTACACAATAAAATTCTGTCATGAAGAGCTTCCACATTAATCAAATCCCGACCTCCAGAATTGATTGGCATATATAAACGATTAAGAGAGGAACGAGGGTGGTGTGCTCTGTTATCAGACATGATCCTTCTGGTCAGGCGGTCAAGACTCTGGATGTCTTGTTTTGTCCAATCAACTACTCCAAAGGAGTAGGAGAGGACTGGCACAGCAAAAGTATTGGTGGCTTTGACTTTGTTTCGAGCATTTAGCTCTGAACTCCAGATTTTCTTTAAACGAGATTTATCTTGAATCAGGGCATTCCGGAGCTTGTCTCGAACTTCCATTCCAAGATAGGTGTAGGCCTGATCTTCCACAAGATGCTCAATAACTCCTCCCCCTTGTAACTTGACCGATCCATCATTAGTTACCTTGCCACGTTTCAGATGAAGAGTATTACATTTGTCGAGTCCAAATGTCATGCCAATATCATTAGAGAAGGACTCGACAAGGAGAACCTGTTCTTTCAAATTGGTCTCTCCTTTGGCAAGGAGCTCGATGTCATCCATATAGAGGAGATGAGTGAGAGGTGTTGGGGATCTGTGCTGAGGAGGTCCGGGATGGTACCCTTCCTCCCCGTTGAGCAGGAAACTCAAAGGATTTAGAGACAGACAAAAAAGCAATGGACTGAAGGAGTCCCCCTGAAATATTCCCATTCTGATTGGAATAGATTCCGATGTCTGCACCTCTCCTTGCGAGTACATCTCAAGTTGAGTCGACCAGCAACTCATTAAAGACTTGAGTAAATGAAGTAGTCGCTCAGGGAGGTCAATACACTGAAGAGACTTCAGAATCCATTCGTGAGGGACAGAGTCGTATGCCTTTTTGTAGTCTATCCAGCACATGGAGAGGTTGCGGTGGTATGTTTTAGCCTCTTCCAAAATCATTTTCTGTACAAGAAGTTGATCCTTGCACCCCCAACATCCCTTTCTCGCCCCCTTCTGCTCTCTGTAAATTATCTCACTGGAAGAGCAGTAACATGACACGAGGTTTGACAAACACCCTGTGAATAATTTATATTGAGTATTTAGACATGTGATAGGGCGGAAGTTTTTGGGATCAGTCAAGTCTCCTTTTTTGGGAAGGAGTATTGTGCAACCTTTGCAGAACCATGGAGGAACATCACCTGTATCCACAAGAGAATTGAAACAGTGAAGGAGTGGTGCTTGGACACAGGGAAACAGTTTCCAATACCGGTTTCGAATGCCATCAGGCCCTGGAGCTGTATTAGATTTGGACTTCTTTATAACAGTCTTCAGGCAATCTGGTGAGATGTAACAGACAAATGACCTAGTTACTTTCTCATGCATTGCATGGTCATAATCACTGACCCATGGTGCCTCCAAGTTACAGTCGCCGGGTACAGACCACAACTGTTTCCAGAACCTTTCATTGGCAGCCATGGGAGGCCGTTTATCATGCTCATCAACACCACTTGTCTTGAGTTGCCTGTAAAATTGCTTTTCATTATTTCTAAATTGTTCATTTTCTTTGATAAATTTGTTTCTCTTTTCCCATTTTTTCTTTCTTTCAGTCCAGATTTTATTTTTGCCTTAAGGGAATCGACAATTTGGAGAAGTACCTTTTCTTTTGCTGTTTTGTACTGTAATTTTAATTTTCTCCAAATTGTCTTTTGTCGTTTAGACATGGGATTCCCTGATGATCTTAATTTCAGGCACAGCTCTATCCAGGAAATATATTTTCTAGTTTCTCTTAATTTTACTTGAAACCGGTTTTTTCTTGGTTTATTGTTTTTAGTATTAGAAGACTTTTCTTTGGAAACTGTGTGAAGTTCCTCCAAGGTTCGAGCAGCAGCATAGACACAACAATTTACTTCATGTAATGAACAGTCCGCAGAAAGTTTCATAGAAATAATGTCATTTAATAAATCAATTTCAGTTGTGGGAAAAGACTGACTGGTTTGTTTGATTGGCCTCCGTTTTTCCAAAGGTACAACAGATATTTCATCATAAATAGAGTGAAACAAAATATATTATTATAAGTGTTCTTGTATAGCGCACAAATCAAACTGCAAGGCAATTTCTCTAGGCGCTAGGTATTTTTCCCTCGATCACCGGATGTCAATCTCAACAACACATCGTATTTCAATCTCAACTCCCTGGGGAGTATACAACTCTAGGTGCCACTAGGCGCACCGAGTTTATTGTGGCTCACTCATCCTAGCGAGGTACCCAATCGACAGCTGGGTGGACTGGGACACATAGTCACAGCACTACACCGCAACTAGGTGTATGCACGTGTTCATGTGGCCACCATCTGGTCATATACCAACGGATTCGTGGGTTCTTTTAACTGCACAGGGTTGTGTACTGTACACTAGGGGTTGTGACAACACTGAAAGAGTCTGCACACAGAGTTGACTCCAAGGTTTTTACACCCGGTCACAGGTGGGCTCGACCCCGAAACCTCAACCTCACTGGATCACTAACCTTAGCCAGCTCGCCCACCATGCCCCACCGTTTGCGGCTGAGAATTGTGAACTGTTGACAAAAAGGTCGAATTAAGGTAATTAAAGATTGAAATGAGCTGTTTTAATGACGGGGTTTCATATATAACGATGTCAGCAATTGATTTTGCATTTGTACCCTATTAGAGTATATGTGACCTTTAAAAGCTTTCGGTCGTCACGTCCATGACCCAGGCTTGGTACTGTGGGCACTATGCAAATCAAAGTAATGCACGTCAGTATCTTTGAAAGAAGTTAATTTCGCCAAAAAGAATATTAGAATCAGTGGTCAATGAATACTAGGACGTACTTTGTAATGTACTGTATTTTGCTTTATTTCGTCGTTAGAATTTCTAATCGTTCAGTGACATATATCACGTATCTCTGGCGACACCCCTGCTGCTGCTCAATCTTATCTCGCCGAACCATAGCTTGATGACGGCTCTCGTCAGTGACTGGCGATAAGTGTGTCTTGCTACTTAGCTGTCAACAACATGTCGCTTCAGTGTTATGTCTCGCCCACTTGGGGTTTACAGTGAGTGAGTTTAGTTTTTCCCTGCAGGGGACATCGGTATGGGTTTCAAATATGGTACCCATGTATGGAATCAAACCCGGGTATTCGCTTTGCAGAGTTTTGTCCCTTGGTGAGCCAAGATCCTGTGATCGTGGGTTGCCAAGAGTATTCAGGACTATTTTAGCAAAGTTGCAAACGTTTCATCATTCAGTTTGGGCTTTCCTCCAACAACAAGACGCGGTGGGGTAGCCTAGTGGTTAAAGCGTTCGCGCGTTACACCGAAGACCCGGGGTCCATTCCCCACATGGGTACAATGTGTGAAGCCAATTTATAACCTTGATGTTGCTGGAACATTTCTAAAAGCGGCGGAAAAGCATAGTACTCACTTACGCGCTCCAACAATAATATAACATCACAGCCATGACATTTCAATTCCTCCTTCAGCTGATCAGAGACCATACTAAGAATGTACGAAATGTATTTCCGTATCATACTTACTGACATTGACATTTTCTTCACAGCTGAGTGTTACACCATGAGAGGTCGCACTGCGGTGTACAGTGGTACAAAATCCACAACCTACAGCGGAAAGAGATGTCAGTACTGGTCCAGCACCTACCCCAACAATCACGGCTACTACCGCAACTACTTCGACATCACCAACGGTGCACCAAACCTCGGCTACGCTGGGGCTGCCAACTACTGCAGAGACCCTTCTGGAGGTAGCATCCTGGCATCTGGATACCTGTGGTGCTACCTGGCCGATTATCCCGGATATGAACAATGCAATATTCCTAAGTGTTGATAAATCTGAAGTGACAAAATAGTCATTATTGTTTTTTTATTCACATCCAGCACCGATTATTAAATATAGCAAAGATGTACTACGTTTTCGTCATTGCTTTAAGTGGTACCATAGTCCGTTTGGCTCAAAAGAGGACCGATGAACTGCAGTCTGACTCGAAGACTCTCAGTCATGGTTTGACCTCACTGACCCAGAACAGAAATGATTGATAAATGTGATTTGAAAGTGGACAGAACTAAGATAATGGACGATATTTACTTGACGGCCACGCACTCACCTCAAGCAAGCGAGACAAGATTGCTTCCTGGACTACTATCTTCGGTTAATAACAGCGATAATCATTAACCTGTGCCGTGTTGTCTCCATCCTTTCCTGCACACCTGGCTGTTCCTTTCTTTGGACTCCTCCCTCGTAATATATAGTGAACTGTGTCAAACTTTTAATGACAGTTTGGTAAATAACTTATGTATTTCATTGATTATTAAATGGTTATTATTTTTCGAGTTAGATTGCAATTCATCGGTTCGATTGTGAGCCAAACGAACTATAGAAGTAGTAGTTTTAGTAGTAGTAGTAGTAGTAGTAGTAGCAGCAGCAGCAGCAGCAGCAGTAGTAGTAGTAGTAGTAGTAGTTTGTTTGTTGGTTTGTCATTTGACTCTGCACCAATACAGTTGTCACAACCTTTGACCCGTGTCAATAATTCTAAATTCACTCTGTATGAAGTCTGCAGCTAGTCTACACCGTCTTCATCCAGTCTATATCCATTCTGTAAACAACTGTACACCGTCAACATCAACTACAGTCAAAATCAAATCTCCAGTCTACATCGGCTGTACGTTCAGTCTTCGCCACACCTTCGTCCATTGTATGCCTTGTCCCGCATCAAGCACATGTTCAGTCTGCGCCCTGTGTATGTCACGTCTCAGTTAGTTTATATCCAGTCTTTATCACGTCTATGGCCTTTCAAACTTCTGTCCACGATCATACAATGTTCAGCCTCCATCGTGTATGACCCGTCGTCGGAACCTAAGTCGAATCAGAATACAGTTAACGTCAGACCTGCATGAAGACCACGCTTATTAAGAAACGAGGGCATATCATTCAACCTGTCCTGGCCAGGCAGTGTTAGCAATACTTTCATTTGCCAGTTGGTCACCGGGGCCTGCAAGCTTAAAATCTACAGGCCCTGAATGGAATCTGGAGAGAGATTTGTCAAGCTAATCAAAACAAGAAAGACTAGACTTTATACACTCTTTCAGAATATTTCTACAAAATCAATTAGAGAAGACTATGGCGCAGAAAAAAATTTCATTTGTTAAAGACTGGTGTGGGCATTCCTATGAGTAAAGCGCTGAAATACCAGGATGTGAAGCTGTAATTATCGTAGCATGTAGAATCATGGATGATTCCCCAACTTTAATATAGCAAATATAATATGAAAAATTCTAGTTGAAAAAAGACTATTTTACTGATAATTTACTGAAGGCCACAAGGGCCAGCAAATAGTTGAAACTGCCGGCCCGATACAATTACAACCGGCGAATATCTCCTACGTTGCTGCCAGGTCAAAGGTGAAAAGAACACTAGTGATTAGAGACATGAGTCATTGACAATAAAACAGAAACAGCCCGTAGTTATCGGAGACACGAGTCATTGTACAATAAAACGTAAACGGCCAGAAGTCATCAGAGACACGAGTCATTGACAATAAAACAAACGGCCAGTAGTCATCAGGGACACGAGTCATTGTACAATAAAACGTAAACGGCCAGTAGTCATCAGAGACACGAGTCATTGTACAATAAAACATAAACAGTCAGTAGTTATCACAGACACGAGTCATTGTACAATAAAACATAAACAGCCAGAAGTCATCAGAGACACGAGTCATTGTACAATAAAACATAAACAGCCAGTAGTTATCAGAGACACGAGTCATTGTACAATAAAACATAAACGGCCAGAAGTCATCAGAGACACGAGTCATTGACAATAAAACAAACGGCCAGTAGTCATCAGAGAGACGAGTCATTGACAATAAAACAAACGGTCAGTAGTCACCAGAGACACGAGTCACTGTGCAATATAAACTGAACGACCATTAATGGTAAAACACGAGTGATTGTACTCTAAAACACATTTTAACACTTGATGTAAAATGAAGCATAATCTTTTGGTGTTCGTAAATACCCTGCTGAAGTAGTTCCAGAAGACAGTTCCACGGGGACAACCTTGTAGCTCGGATCCGAACGCACATATGTATTGACCTTGTGCTGTCTCCTTCGACAGTTAATTCCGTCCTGAATAAGTAGACCACAACACAATCGGGTCATTGAATATAGCAAGGGGGTGCGGGCTGGGGTCGTTGAGGTTAGTCATCAGACTTCATCATGTTTTGCATGAAACTACCGTCACACTCAGAAGCCACTACACTTTGTGCAAGTTTGCAACGAATGATTGACTGAGTGAATATGGTTTTGAGCAAAATTCCAACAATATCAAGACAGAGAATCCAGAATATGGTTTCACATATTGCACTACTGTGGAAATTCATCCCAGGTCCCGGGTCATCGCCGTATCAAGCGAACACTTTGACTACTTGACTACTTAATTGCTCTGGTGGTACTCGGAGTCTTTTGATAATTATTCATCTTCGTGATTTTGTTTGTTTCATCTGCGGGGTGCTATATCTTTACAATTGCAAAGAATACACGCACACGCACACGCACACGCACACGCACACGCACAAAGATTACATACACACGCACGCACACACACACACGCACACACACGCGCGCGCACACGCGCACACGCACACACACGCGCACACACACATGTGCAAACGCATTGCATTAATCCATAATACACGTCTCTTGAATACAGGTTCATGTCGCTCTCAGTTAAATCATGACGCACACAAGATGTTTAAATGCCGTCTTTACTCTTCATTTCCTGCAGCCATCTAAGAGAACTCCTCCTTTAAACAAGTGTCTGGTGAACTCGGATGACCATCAACATTGACATCAACCCAAACACCATCTCCAAACCACCTACGCTTAAATCTAAACAGGCGTAGTTCGTCTACTGATTTGTTCCGCTGTTTAAACGCAGACATCCATTTACAACTTCATCAACCAAGAGCATCCTTATCTGAATGTAAGCTTTACCTAGCAACACTGCGTTGCCGGATTTCGGCATGGTTTGATCCTGAGGAGCCGTTATATTTACTATCTCCACCCAGTAAGACTATAAAGTATGTTTCTGGTACTGCCTACTTCACAGTACGGTTTTTGACGGTTCCTGAGAACATGTGGAAATTTGTGGCTGTCTTGGGTTTTTTGGCCTTCAGTGTCTCAGCTGAGCTGAGATGTGAGTATAAAGTTTCTTTTGCCATCTCATCTGTTGATTTTAGTTGTAATTATTTGAATGATAGTCATTTGGGCGTTCTGGTTCTACAGTTTACATCCAAACACCGTTGTTTCGAACTTACGATTTTCTCGAAGAAAAGGCTTGAACCCTGTGTATTCATATTCATGTTCAAGTTGTCCCCTTTGTCTCGATCTGCAAATTCCAAGGACAATGTGAATGTCTTCAGATATGAAAGATTGATGTTTAACGCCGCACCCAGCATTATTCCAGTTATATGTCGGCGGTCTGTAAATAATCGAGTCTGATCCAGACAATCCGTCCAGTGATCAACAGCATGAGCATCAATATAAGCAATTTTTAGTAGTTATGACATTGTGCTGCGGAAGACCAATTTTAACCCGGACCTTTACAGAATATATCAGAAGTGTTCATCCGAAAGATTATTCTTTTCTTGTCAACATTTTCATGTGAAGTTTTAGAACCATGTATATTCAGAGATGCTTGCATTGCTAAAATGTGTCCAGAGGTTTTCATTTAGTGTATGTAATAATTTAAACACAAATACATTTTTGAGATCTGGTTTTCTAAAAAATAAGGGCATGACATTCTGAAGGTGATTTAACCGTTAGCTCAAAAGATTTGCCTTTTAAAATTATCCCTGACGTGATATGACAAATATCTGTAAGTGGGAACACAATAAATGGGTAGTCAGTCAAGGTAACATTTCGGATCGATCTATCAACTCTAATTCAGTTGTTTATTTACATATCTAGTGAGACAAAAAGTGTCCTTGTCATATCTCGCCCTAAGGAGTATGTGCTATTTTATACAATAGCATACAGCAGTTGGAATATTAACTACAGTTTATTTACCTCTTCCTTGACCGTTTTAATATTCTCATTTTGTCTTACCTTTCAGTGAAGCGGCAAGTGCCTTGCATAAGTAAGTGTTTTAAGATATACAATCTATTCAGAGAGTAAATTTTTGGATGGTAATACTATATAAAACAGCTCAGCTACAGACAAATGGAACAACTCTGTGTTATGGCGTTGATTAACTAAAAAACATTATCTTTCCTAAATGGCAAAATTATGGTTTCCCTCAGTGGCTGCCTTCCTTGATATAAATACAATACAGTTTTTTAATCAGTGCCTCTAAAGATTACAAGGGTCTATTTTTATACATTCTTCGGTAAGAAAATTATGTTTTTAAGTTTCACGTTTATAAGAATCGACTCCATTGGCTTTTGCTACTGACGTCCGAGCATTATATTAGGCATCCGTTAGTTTCATATCATTTGTTTATGTTGATTTTTATGAAATATAATTCCCAAGCAAAGTTCGTAATATGTATATGGTGTCATTTATTTATATTTATTATTTTTTTAGTCACAATCACGCGTGTCCCTCCCTCAGCATTATCAATGAACACCCTACTACAGTGATTTTGTGGTCACAACGTTAACCCTTAATTGAATTTTGAGACAGTTAGTCTTTAATGGTTAGTCGTTAATGTTCAGACGTCAACGTGGTTAATACATCCTTGAATTATAAGGCCATTAACTCATATGAGCCGGGCCTTGTCGGGAGATATCAGTATGAGGCATTGGGGTTCGCTCATCACGCGACACATCCGATATGTCGTCGCCACAACAAGGATAAAGTAATGTGTTGTTGGTAGAGATGGACGATAAAGTGTCAGTGAGTGAGTATAGCTCTATGCCGCTTCTCGCAATATTCCAGCAATATTCACGGCGGGAGACACCAGAAATAGTCTCCACACACTGTACCCGAGTGGGGAATCAAACCTGGGTCTTCGGCGTGACAAGCGAACACTTTAACCACTAGGTTACCTCAAGTGTAATACGAACATGGTTTTAAGTGTTTTACTGTAAACTCAAAACGTTAACAGCACACAAGAAATAGTCTTTACAAATAACCTCTCATAACAATGTTAAAAAATGACTTAAGCAAAGCCCCAAACTACCCAGAACGTTTGATGCCTCTTTGAAGAAGCCCACGACTAGGACTTATGAAAAAGCCGTCTGAGCGCTAAGATGACCATGACGCTTGAAACATGACGTAAGAAGCAAAGTAGTGAGTGACTGTTCAGACTGAACGACCTACATATCCAAATAAAGTTAATGCTTTTTTATTTTCAGACAGCTGGGTTCCACCCAAAAACCCTTGTCTGGGAAACAATAAGAGAATCTATTTCCCACATCCCACCGACAACACCAAGTTCCTCCAATGTGACAATCTAGGTCAGATGTACATCATCCAGTGCCCGTCGGGCACGACTTATAACTCGGCTACCACGTCTTGCCGGTCAGGTGTCGTCCCCCAGGTCACACCATCCATTCCCACAACCTCGGCCAGGTATTGCACCAAATCCAATTATGCAGCTGGACTTATCTATTTCGCCATCCCAAACACCCCCACTAAGTTCATCGAATGTGGTCCTAACGGAGATGCCACAGTTCTTTCATGTCCCTCCTTGCTGATTTGGAATCAGGCCCGTCGTGCTTGCGAATACGCCACTAATGCAGGCGTTGTTGTGACGCTACCTCCAACCGTTGGTCCAGTAACATCAGGAACTGGAATTGGAACCGGAATTGGAACTGGAACCGGAACCGGAACCGGAACCGGAACCGGAACCGGTATTGGAACTGGAACCGGAACTGGAGCGAATCCTTGCATGTCCAGCCAAGCTGCTGCTGGGAAGCTGTACTTTCCTCATCCCGATGCACATAAATTCATCCAGTGCGATAACAATGGTGACGCCTTTATTGGTTCTTGTCCAGGTGGACTTATATGGAATACGGTTCTTGAAACCTGCAACTCACCGTTTTCCTCGATTGGTTGAAAAGAATCAACGTGGGATCGGCACAGTATAAATATAATTACAAAATAACCATGACTTGGATCAACTAGCAATAATCAGTTCACTAAGCATTTGTTGCAAATAAATCTTAGTGTCTCATCAAGGGTTGGTCTTGTGTGTCACTGAGCCAGCCTTTGCGATTCCTCACTTTCTCTCGACAATAATAACTGAAGTAATTTTAAAGTCACATAATTTTATTGTATTATTATTTACTTCTAATCTAATTTAGCGCTGGGTTCCTGCTCGGCTGCTCACATACGCTGTGTTTTCCCTCGAGCATTGGATTGCAACCTCAACGGTACATCGCATTGTCAATTTCAACTCCCTGGGGAACAATCAACTCTTGCCGCCATTAAGCATACAGAGTTAATGTGGCTTTCCCATTCTTTACTTGGTACCGATTCACAACTGGATATAATTGAGCCGTGAGGTGTTAGGTAGCGCTGCATGGGTGGTTTAAGTAATACTGAGACGCCTTTGCAAATAGTCGAGCCTAGACTACATCAAATCCGTCGTCGCATTGTTGCAGACTGACACGTCTTGAAAAGAGACAGAATATAGGCCAGGAATAGAGAACAGCGTGACGTTTAGTCCGAGTCCTTACGGGAACAAGTAAATGGCCGATACAGTTGGAACACGATCAGGCCGTCGCGATCTGACTGTTAGCCATGTTTCGATCATTTAAAGCAGACCTGTTAAAGCGATATTGCTTCATGCTACATCTAAAAGGACCTCCTTCCATCTCAGGTGCACTCCTTCGAGTACTTCGTGGCATTGTACTTTCGACGAATATCAGTGAGTGAGAGAGTATAGTTTTACGCCGCGTTTAGCAATATTACATCTATATCACGAAGTGGGACACCTGAATTGGGTCTCACACATTTTACCCATGTGGGAATCGAACCCGGGTCTACTGCCGCCCCTCTTTAACATAATGCTGACACGTGTCATCCTTCGGCTACAATGATAAAGCTCTTAAATATTAATTTAAATAATTTCCAAGTCCTACAAGGGCAGAGCAGACAGCACACCATGACGCCGTGTGAACAACTGAATGAGAATTAGATTGTTACTTAATTGTAATGGTTTGCTCTTTCCAGACTCGATTATTCATTAGATGAACTATTGAGTGAGTTTAGTGTTACCCACTTTTTTTCCACAGAGATGTGGAAAAAAACGAGTGAGTAGGTGGTTGGGATTTTAGCCACATTCCAGCAATATCATGACGGGTACACAAGAAATGGGCTTCATACATTGTACCGGGAATCGAACCCGGTCTTCGGTATGAAGAGCAAACGCTTTCACTGCTAGCCTACCCCCACCGTCCCTGAGCCCGGTATGATGAGGGATAGATGAAGCCTAGACAGGGGACGAAAACATCATTCATATTATCCAGCGTTCATTTCCTACTCATAAGCGTTTGGGTTTTTTTTGGTAGAGAAGGAATAGTTATTCGCCTTTTACATCAGTTATGACATTACGTCCCTTAGGTGAATACAAAAAGGTACTGTCGAAAATAGAAAAAAAAGTTTTTACTCTGTTACTCTGAATCCCTGAAAGTTACATAATCGCAACTAGGACATGTCGAAATAACCTTCATCGTCCTAACTGGGCGTTCAGTGGAATGCGTAATAGGATATCAAGAAAAGCATGCTAACTCATGAAATGGGACAAAAAGACCGAAAAGCTGCTGAAAACAATATTTCAGACAAGAGATGGCAATGAGTTCGCTCAGCCAGGTATGACGACAGACCGTCGACTCACCTGGCGTGAAATGCAAACAAACAGACAGAATATTTTATTCAAGTCTGACCTTCTAATCGATATGATTATCTGTGAGTGTTTAGTCCAGTCTTTTCACAGTATCTGGATCCATACCTCTGGTTTACGGATTTTCTTCCTGTATCTGAAAGCATACATCCGGTTCACGGAGGGTTTCACTGCATGTGGATCCATACCATTGGTTTAAGGAGGGTTTTACTGTATTTGCATCCATACCATTGGTTTAAGGAGGATTTCACTGCCTGGAGGGTTTCTTCGCTGTATCTGGAAACATGCATTCGGTTTAAGGAGGGTTTGTATCTGAAAACACACATCCGGGGTAACGAGTGATTCAGTGATCATTGAATCTGAAACAGTACTTCCTCATCTAAAAGGTATTCAGTGAATCGGAAACAGCAAAGTGGGTTTCCGATGTGATTAACCAAAGAAATTTGCCACTTTTGTTTCCATTTCCAAAGTCACATGTGCGTTAAAACTGAAGCTTTGTCTCTGGAAATAAGTAAGTTTGACCGAGACAAATTATCTCCATTTAAACTGAACATAAGCCCCAATGAGCTTGGGGACTCAGAACCAGAGGAAACCTAACCTTGTTTCACCTTGCATCTATGCATTGCACGATGGGTTTGGAGGGAAGGGAGAACAATGATGTTCTGTGGTTGTTTGCGTGACATTGTGCCTATGTTTGAAATTGTGTCTTCTTTGTGGCGAGCGAACACTTGAACCACAAGGCTACCCCACCACTCTCACACGATGGAAGGATGGATTAATGTCAAGTGAATGATATTCTCACGCTCACTCTAAGCTCATAACATGAACATTCATCAAACAAACATTACAACACAATTCAATGAATGAGCATTGCATGCAATACGACTAGCGACATAGGGACCGTTCACGATTTATGGCAAGAGGATGATGATGAGATTTATGGAGACGCAATGGGAGGGCTTCCCCTCCGCCACCCCCTCCCTACCCCTTTCAAGTTTATGTATAAAGTGAGCGATGTACCCCGCCCCTACCCTCGACCCCCACCTCCATACACATCCCATGTCATGTACAAAATCAATGACCCTCTCCCCCCTTCCGTATTTATGTAATAAATATTGTGCATAATAAGTAAGCAATATTGTTCTGTGCAAAACTGCTCAACGCCACAAGTCCCATATTAATGTATGGTACTTACGACAGTCTTAGCCCTTAGAGAGTTTCGAAAATCTAGGCCCTAGTACCCAATACAGCCAGTTGTCTTCCTGTGAGATGTTCCCTAGGCTTGTAACAACACAATGGCTTCAGGGTGGTGACATACAACGATATCTTATCGAGAATATGACACCAGGAAGTTTGTGTGGCGCGCATTCACCCAATACCGTTACTTGTGTACATGGCGCCGTCATCTGAGGACGCATATTCTAGTACTTGTTACTGAACAGTTTTGATGACTTCAACTATGGATGGTCATGTTTTTGTAAGTAATTGGCTCTAATTTGTTTGTGTTGTTAGTTAGTTTGTTTGTTTTAACCCAGCAACCAGCAATATATCAGGGAGTCAAGAACTGGATGTGAGACTTTTTTTATCACTTTACGTTTACTTTACCAATTAATACGATATTGCTTATTCCTGCGTCAAATCGCGCAGCCTTTGCTCTCACTTCCATCAGAAAAGAATAACCGAGTTAAAATACTGGTACTTCATTCCATTCGCGACTTCAATGGTTTTCACAAATCAGTCAGTGATGATATTGTGGGCAAAGAACAGCTGTCAAAACGGGGGAAATCTAACAAACTGATAAGCATAACCAGAATATATTTCAGCCTTTAAGTCCAGGATCCGGAAATGTAAAACAAAAAAGTCCACGAAAGCTTAGCCAGTAATACAGGATTCTACAGCCACACAGTATATGTTGCAAAGAGCAAGAGCAGCTTGTTAGCAGCTGTTATAGTAATACATTAGCGTGTTAGCCTGCATAATATTGGGGGACTTTTAGTCAGGCTCTTGGATAAGAATAATAAGGTCACGCGAACGTTGATTTCAAACGTACTAAATGAGAAAATGAAATTCTATGTACCAAGTAATTCACATGATGGAAACACATGATCATCGTGCCTGAGTACATGTAACATGAACATGTACCGTTAATGTCCATACCCCTGAAATCCGGAAGGATACATAAAGATCTAAGGTGTGTAAACATTATCAAATTTGAAAATTAACGGGTTCTCTGTTTGGAAGTTCATGGACATACCCAACAATCCGGTCATGGCATACACGTAACTAGTGGGCGTATTCACGCAGAGTATTTTGCCACTACGGGGTCTTTTGACCAAAATATGAAAGGGTGTGAATTTTCAAATCACTTGCACATGGATTATTGTTTGCAGGTCCTGTCTTTAACCGTGGCCCTGTTAGCAGGAGGATCAAGTCTCGAGAGTCAGCAATGTCAGTGTTCTGAAAGCAGGCACTCTATAACTGCTGACTGTACAAACAGAAACTTGTCATCCGTTCCCAGTAACCTCCCATATAACACCACCAACCTGAAACTGACTCGTAACAAAATTTCATCCCTTGGAAAGCAGCTGAAAAAATACATTTTCCTGAAAATACTTGATTTATCGTTCAATTATCTGAATAAGCTCGACCGCTACGACTTTGCCGGACTTTCTGAATTGCAAGCCCTCAATCTCAGCTACAATCAGTTGCGTCTCTCTGAAGAAGTGTATCCAACTGGTATGTTCCAGTCTCAGACAAAACTACGGTTGCTGATAATAAACAACAATTCTCCTCCCGAGAATGAAGAAGATTTGAGCGACACAGACACTTCACTTTGCTACCCAGATGAAACTTTCCAGGATCTGGTTTCCCTTCAGGAACTTCACATTGATGGACTGAAGAATCCAATGTTTGGACAAGGCTTTAAATACACCAACATCACGAAACTCACGATTGGAGGAAACTGCAACATGAGGGTCATTTCAAACGAAACATTCCGCTATATAGAAAGAGTAACACACTTAGACATTACAAAATGTGAAATAACTGATATTGACCAATCTGCATTTGAGTCCCTCCAAAACATTCACGTGTTAGACATTTCCAACAATTCCGATCTTGGATTAGACAAGGCTTTTGCTAGTTTGTACGGTCTTCGTAATTCTTCACTGAAAATTCTTAAAGTAAACAAACTGAACAGATATCGAGGTATCGGCATTTTCATAATAGAGGAGCACTTCAAACACGTGTCTGGTATGGTTCTTGAGGAAGTACATATGGAAGACAACCGGATCGAATTAGTGGATCCTCGAGTACCCGTTCTCCTACCACAAACCCTGAAAGTTCTCTTGGTGAGAAGAAACAGGTTTTCATTTGGTTTGTATCTTCTAACAATGATATCACTGACCAACCTGCAGTTTCTAGATGCTTCGTCGGGTCACTTATCCCATGCTCGTCCATTTTATGTCCATGCACAAGCTCAGCTTGATTCTTACCTCAGTGATTTAGAGGCAAACCGTCATGTGGCTCATGATGGCACTTCACATGCTAGGGAAAGTTCTAGTTCATTGTCTGATGTCACCAAGTCTGTGAAACACATTATTTCTCGATTTGAAGATCTTTCTGATGGTGATTCACCATGGCCAGGAAATTTCACAGTTCATAGTCCACCACATTTAACACATGTAAACATCAGCAACTCGAAACTGACTTTCAACATCCACAGAGTAAAAGTTGGTAAAAACAAAGTCAAGGTTTTGGATCTGTCATATAATTTCTTTACGCAGGTGATTGGACCAATTATTGGGCTTCATCATCTAGAATTCTTGGATGGATCACACAATTATTGTGATTTTATAAACACACACGTCTTTGATGATATGATTTCCCTGAGAATACTGAACATAAGTTTCAATTTTCTTGGCTATACATTACATGATGAAACATTCAGTAAGTTGTTCAAGCTTGAACACCTGGATCTATCAAATAATAAACTGAGTAGTCTGCCAAGGGACATTTTTAAGGGCTTAGAAAATCTTCAGTACTTGAGTATTGGATCCAACCATTTGAATACGTGGGATGCCAACATTTGGGACCTGAGCAGCTTGGAACTTTTAGATTTATCCGATAATCTCTTTGAGCAGCTTGATGTAACCTTTAGAAATCAGATTGATGACAATGCGAGCAAAGAACTGAAAATGAGGCTTCATAAAAACCCATGGAAATGCACATGTGAGACACTGAGCTTCTTGAAGTGGCTGGACACTAAACGAAGTCGTGTTTATGATCTTCAGGACCTACTCTGTACAGGGTCAAATGGTGACCAGAAAAACATGACCAACCTACATGACATCATTATGGAACTGGAGAAGAGCTGTGCATCCTACACTGGTGTGGTGATTGGGGTGCTGAGTTTGATCATATTGGTCCTGATATTTGCTGTGACGGGCATCGTGTACAGATACAGGTGGAAACTGAGGTACCTCTACTACGTTGCCCGTAACCGACACAGAGGCTACCTGCCTGTAGAAGAGGAGGATCAGGAGTTCGAGTTTGATGCCTTCATATCTTACGCTGATGAGGACCGTGATCTAGTAGTTAGGAAAATGAGGCAGAGGCTTGAAGAGATGCAAGGTCTAAAGCTCTGCATTCATCACCGAGACTTTCTCGTTGGGGAAGCTATCGCTGCCAACATCCTAAACGCTGTAAAATCCAGCAAGAAGACAGTGATTGTCCTGTCAAGACACTTCTTGAGGAGCTACTGGTGTAAGTACGAAGTGGAGATGGCTAAGATGGAGAGTATCTACACGGGACGGAACATCCTGCTGGTTGTTGGCCTGGAGAACATCCCTGTGAAGGACCTGCCCGCCGACATTGTGGAGTTGATGTGTCAAGATTCCTATGTAGAGTACACTGATGATCAGGATGGTCAGGAAGTGTTCTGGCAGAATCTAGAGCGATCAATACGTAGGATGTAATGTGACTATTCAGTGGGGGGTATGTTTCATAGTGTATATTTGTACATATCTGTTCTTTTACACACTGTTCTATTTTGAGATCTATGACTTCCATGAGGAAAAAATGTTATTGTACATTATTGCAAATGTCATATTTTTTTCTTTATCTCAGTTTAGTTCTTGCATTATTTAGGTTTGTAATAGAGCTGCATGTGAATACAAAACGTCTTTAAAGTACAGTCGGAAATAGAAGAAAAAAATGTGTTTAGTCTGTCACTCTCTATCCCTAAAATTGACACAGTTGCATGTAGCATATGTCGAAATAATCGTCCGAACTAGGCGTTTATTGGGATGCGTAATAGAATATCCAGAAGAGAAAGTGTACTCGTAAAATTGGACAAAAAGACCGAAAGCTGCTGAAAGCAATATGTCAGACTATAAATGTCAATTAGGTCGCTTAGTCTGGTATGTCGACGAACCGTGGACTCACTTGGCACGAAATGCAAACCGTTGAAACAGAATATTTCATTTAAGCCTCACCTTAAATGCACACATTGCGCTCACATATAAGCATTTACAAAATATACAAACCACTCCAACATTGTAAACCAGACCATAGCGCTACCGTCATGCAACTTTTTGAGGGATGGATGATGCATCCCACACAAGGCTTTACATCTGGCGATTAAGAGAGTGAGTGAGTGAGTTTAATTTTACGTCGCACTTAGCAATATTCCAGCTATATGGCGACGGTCTGTAAATAATCGAGTCTGGACCAGACAATCCAGTGATCAATAACATGAGCATCGATCTGCGCAATGGGGAACCGATGACATGTGTCAACCAAGTCAGCTAGTCTGACCACCCGATCCCGTTAGTCGCCTCTTACGACAAGCATAGTCACCTTTTATGGCAAGCATGGGTTGCTGAAGACCTATTCTACCCCGGGACCTTCACGGGTCGCGATTAAGAGAACAAGCACACGACTCGCTTGTTTAGAGTCGCTTGTTACACAACATATTTAGAGTGAGTGAGTATGGTTTTACGCCGCTTTTAGCGATATCACGGTGGACGTCACCAGAAAGGGTTGGGACATTGTACCCACGTGGGGAATCGAACCCAGGTCTTAGGCTTCCCCACCGTCTCAAAATATATACGTTGCCTGACCACGCGAAGATCGACGGGAATGGATATTTGTTTTGGCAAATTTTTGTTACATGGCGTTTAGTTCCCCAGTTTAAGCCCCCGAAAGGAATATCTTTTCATAACTGATATATCTGCGTTCCCCGAGCCCGACCCCAACCAGTGTCTGCAACACCATCCCTTTTGAGACGACACACATCCTGTCTGTTTCTTTTCGGAGTGCTAATGAGACTCCATGGTAGCCAGGCCGATATTTTACACTACCGACTATATAAATTTTGATTTAAAAAACAGATATTTGTTTTTTTTCTCTATTTACGACATTGCTTTTGTAATTGTTCTTTTACAAATACAAATACGCTTGCAGCCGTTTTATAAATCTGTTAAAGATAATTAACCGGGATGATTTAATCTAGTTTGTAATGGACTCTGGTCCAGTCTGTTATTTACAGACCGCCGTCATATAGCTGGAATATCGCTGAATGTGGCGTAAAACTAAACTCACTCACTCAGGCTGCCGACATTTTACATTATATACTCTTCCAAAAAGTAGGGAAACTGTACTTTCAATGTACGATTGTCGAAATTAGGAGATATTTGGGACTGATTCAATGTTTCATGGATCTGCCTGAAGAAACGTCAAGATTCATGCACGTGTAATAGGCTCCTACGTTGTGCCCGTGCTTCCCATGCGTTGTGTTTACGTACGTGATAACGTGAAATGATACTGCATACGCATGTTGAATGTCATTGTAACGGTTTTCTTTTCTTTACAGGTTGATCATCGGCAATACAATGTATATACCTTGTTTGTACCGTCTCCACAGCGGTAAAGTACATTGTAATACCCTCTGAGATTTGATAAACCTTGGGGTTTACCTTGTTGACTTTATGACTTTGATTTGTCGACATTTGATTTGGTCGACCTATGAACTTTTGCGATTTGTTAACATTTGACTTTTCGACTTGAGAAAACGTTGTCCTTCTTGGGGTTTTGTTTGTTTGTTTTCAGATTGACCTTGTGTATACCACTGACTGTTATAATTGCCCCACAAGAAGATGATGACGTCACATGTAAACGAGTACGTCTCATTTTAGATTGAATCGAATGATTGACTATTATGTGATTGAATTAATTGATTCATTTTTTTACTTTGATATTGTATGACTTGAGAAAAGGGAGATAAGTAGTTTGTACTTCAGTTTTCTATTACGTTTCTGTAAACATGCGAGTTTGTGTACGTACATGTCCAATCTGGACGTTGTTGTGCTGTGTGATGTGATGCACAGATGTGTGGAAAACTGAT